>NW_004955473.1:10194653-10278466 GCF_000276665.1 Chinchilla lanigera | reverse complement strand
CGCTTGCCAGGCAGGCGCTTTGCCGCTGAGCTAAATCCCCAGCCCCTCATTTTTTATTTTAAAAAGAAAAAAACTAACAAAACAACAATGAAGACAAAAACAAAACAACACAAAAACAACAAAATGATACATGACCTCAAAACAAAATGATAAGAATTAACAATGGTTGCTACATTACGTACTGTTATCTTCAATGAAGTTGCTCAGTCCACCAGATGTAAGACTCATAAGTGAAATAAATCAGATTCACATGTGTAAACATCATATTTCCTCCCTACTATAAGAACCTGAAAGCGTAAATAAAATCTGAAGGGTACAGTAGATATCGTGAAAGGGAAAGAAACTGCTCAAATAGGAAGGAGCAACTGGGATGAAGGAGGGGAGAGGAAAAAAGAAAGAAGGAAGAGAAAAATATGTACATGTATACACAGGATAGCTAGGATAATTGCACTGCTAATATCTGTTGGTTCATTTGTTTTTAAAAAGCACATCATAGGCCACTATATTGATTTTCTTGTCAAATATAAATCATAGCTCATAGGTAATAGTTTAAACAGGTGGGTTCATAATCTATCAGATAATTAATCTAATGATGCTACAATTTCATTTTGCTCCATTATACACTGTTTTTGTCAGTGATGAAGACATAGAAGACATTCATGAAACCCATAGGTGACTCAAAGCTGGGAAGGGTAGTGAAGATACTGGATAACAGCAGAAAAATACAAAGAAATGGACTGGAGCCATGGTATGGAATTGAATGCAGACTGATTTAAGACCCTGTCCTACGATGCAAATAACCAACTGTGTAGGTACAAGATGCGGGAAGTGAAGAGTTAGCCTTGTGCAGTCATCATAGGACAAAAGTGTGATGTGGTTGTGAAAAACTTCAATTCACCTTTCGCTGTAGTTTCTTAACATGTATTCTTTCTTTCTTAGTATATTGCAAAAGTGCCCTGAGGATCACCATAAGGGCTACCATGAAGTGGAAGTAAGCCTTGAATTTGCTGTTTTTCATCTGTTTCATACTTGGGGACTTATTTTGTTTATATTCTGTGGCTGAGAGATCCTTTTGAAAAGCACTGAGAAGGGGATAGGGATACCTCAGGGATACAGTGCTTATCAAATATGGAACAGGAGTTGGGTTTCATTCCCAGTTTCATGAAAACAAAACAAATACCCTAAAAACTATGAAAAAGCAACAGAAACCAATAACTCTCATTCTACCTCTGAGTAGTCAGATCACTAAATATTTTTTAGAGGGGAATCCAGCACCAAATGACTAGGAGAAGGGAAATATTCCTAGTGGACTATCTTCATAGGTAAAATGCTGTGGACCAAAGTTTGCCCCACAAAGAACCAGTTACTTCTCTTCCTTTATAACTGGATAATTTCCCCTGCTCTCCATTAGGCCCATCTAACAAATGGGTACTCTTGGTAACCACTGAGGCATATACAGATCAGGTAACACGGATTTTTTATGGAACACTGGCTGTGTGTTACATGGTCTAGATAAATCAATCAGATTGTGTGCCTTATAGGCAGTGGGTCAATACGATTATTTATGCATACAAAAGATCCACACTGATTGTGTATGTATTACTAGGCTCATTTTTGGATAAACATTAAGCTGGCTCCCAGGAGTGAATCAGTTCTCAGATTGTCTATCCCACCCAAAGACTTGGCCTCATTCCCAGTTCTGTTTTAGTCAGGTAAGAAATGGCGGTGCAGAGGAGGAAGATTCAAAAGCTGCAGAATAAAGAGTCCAATTTCTTCTCTTCATAATCAACTCATCTCCTGAAGTGAAAAGCCTGTGTTCATTTTGCTTTTTTGTGACATGCGTTATTTTCTTTTTGGTATTAGGGATTGAACTGAGGGCCTTCGTGCTGAGCTACATTTCTAGCCCTTAATTTTTTTTTTTTAATTTTGAGACAGAGTCTTGCTAAATCACTAAGTTTCCCAGGCTGGTTTTAAACTTGTGACCCTCCTGCCTCAGTGCTGGGATTACAGGTGTGCACTATGGCCTGGTTTTTCACAGCAATGTTTAGAAATGGAATTGTGCTTCAGAGTTTACATCAAAAGGTGAATTTCACATTTCAGGAAAAAATAGTATTGATTCTGAACAAATGGCTGATTTTATTGTCAATGCAAATTTTACTTCTTGAGATGATTAGATTTTATTAAACTATTTCTTACATGCCACAAAATACATATTTTGTTAATAAACAGCACATTCCTTAGCCAAGTGGCATTTGTAACTGAGAGAAATACGATGCGAACTGGATAATTTTCTCTGCTCTCCATTAGGCCCATCTAACAAATGGGTGCTATTGGGAACCATGGAGGGGTAGATAGATCATGTAACAAGTATTTATGGAACTTCAATTGTCATTGAAGAGGTGGAAGCTAGAAAAATATACACTTGAGTCAAAAAGCTTATGCTCAAATCTTGTCTATATCACTTAATAACTCTATGGTCATGGCACATTACATAATCTTTCTGACCACCCAAGTTTGCTCCCCTGTAAATGAGAATAATCGTACCTCTTTCTCAGGCAGTGGGTTGTGGAGATAAAACATAACAGTGTGAATAAAGAGTCTCAGTATAATTCCTGGCATATCACAAACTCACAATAAGAGGTATCAGTTATTCTTAGGATTACCAGAGGACATCATGATTAGCTGACAATTAAGACAGGCAATTGAGGATTGTTTCCTTCTAAGGATCCACTTTGTCTCAGAGTGTAGCAAACAAATGCAAATAAGGAAAGAGGACCACCCTGTCACATCACTTCCGCACCTCCATAAGTATTACACCAGCATAGGTCAGAGCATCCTTGTTGGAGACATTTTTGTCTTAAGATTCAGGGAAAAATAACAAGAACTTCAGGAATATGGTTATATTTCTATAGAAGAACCTCTACAGAGTCTTGCCTCCTGCTTCCAGGCAGGCGTGGAGGTCAAGCAGCGATACATTATTGCTATCCTACATTTCTTGAAAAGTTTCAAAAAGTGGGATCTCGGCACAATGTTTTGTGTTGCCATATAGTCTTAGAAACAGTAAGCGCTTCTTAAAGTCTGATTCACATCTTCATGCTGCAGCACTGGCTTCTATTTTTTCTCTCGTCTGTTCTTGTCAGCAAAAACCGCACGCTCTTATTTAGACATTTGTCTCTGCCCTCATCCATCAATATATTTTGATTTGTTGAAATAAGAAACTGAGCACTATGTAAGCTCAGCTGGATCACTGTAAGTACTACTGTAAACAACCGAGCCTTTGCTCTTGGAAGGTGTTATGAAGATCCCTACTCAGCTTTCTTCTTTCTAACTAAAGACAGCCAATATTCTTAAGTACAATCATGGGAAACATCCGTCACTAGTCTGCCACAGTTGTCTAAACAGACGGGAAGTTCTGGCCATAATGGCTGAGCATCTAGGCAGCTGTACCACATACGGCCCCCCTGGTAAATACTCTATCCATTTACCCATCTGATTTTATTCATTGTTCTCCAGTTTTTGTCCATCTGTGCCCCACCTGGGTGCTGATTTGCTCACACCTGGGAGCCGACTGTTTTCAAAGCCAAAGCCTCCCCTTCTCAGCCAAACATCTGAAAGACACGATCTATTTTTACTTTCCGTATTTCCTCACTTCCCGCTCTACCACTGCAGTCCAACTACCACTAATTAGCACTCTACCAGAAGCACTTGCATCAGTGTTACTCATGCTATAAAATCAAATGAATTAAAATAAAAAATCCTTATTTTCCAAATAATCATTAAATAATGATTGACACTGACCCTATAAATCTTGCTTCCCTTGCCTTTTTCTTGGGGGGGGGTCCACATATCATTTTGGATTTTTTGCTATTTATCAAGTCTCTTCCATCAGCCTCCTTGGTGGGTTTCCATTCCTCAACTTTCCCTTGAATATTGCTGTTCCTTAGTTTAGTCTTAAAGTCTTCTCTCTTTTCTATGCTATGCACCCTCCTTAGGAAATCTTATCCACTCCCCCATTTTCCATTACCCCCAGAAACCAATAATCATAAATCTATTCTGAATTTCAGGCCTTGAGCTTTAGACCTGTATCCACGTGCCTGTCAGGTATCTTTACCTGGATGCCCCATAGGTACTAAAAATCCATTATGCCCGAAATTGAACCCAGCATCCAACAGTTGCTCAAACCTGCTTTTCCCACATTCTGTGTGTTAGTGAGTTGTATTACCATCCATGCATACCTTTCAGTTTGAAGTGCAGTCAGCAAGTTCTTTGATTTTAGCTCTAATATTTCACTAATCTGTCTGTTTTTCTCAATCCACACTGTCATACTTTATGTTCAGCCGTCCTCGTTGCCTGCCTATGTAAGTTCATAAAACTGAACGACACCAAGTCAGGCTCATGGCAGACTTGTATTCCAAATGTCAGGTAAACATCCAAAAAGGCATTGGAAAACAACTTAATTTGTCTTGTGAAATGGTGCTAATCACTGGTATATTTATACATTTTGTTCCTGTAATATTTACATTGCTGAAAATGCCTCTTAAGTGGCCCCTGCCTCTAGCACTGTTTTGCTCCACTCTATTCTCTACACAATAGCTACATTTATATCTTAAAATGCATTTCTCTGCTTAATGTTGTAACTGGATAAAATAAAAACTCTATCATGTACATATGGTCCCTCACCATTTCAAACTCGCTTACCTCTGTAACTTTATCTCTCACCACTTCTCTAAAAAAAATTATTTTCACCATTATGTTCTTTTGGTTCAGGCGTGTATGTTAACTGTGTCTGCTGAACACTTACTATGCATGTTCAAAGAAGGTACAGTCTACTGTATATCCCAAACCAAAAGAGAGGAGGTAGTTTTTTAGACTGGCCGTTATGGTGGAAAGTGTCATGTGGAAAGAAGCCCTTCTCATGGTGATGAGGGTCAGATGTTTGCTCTATTTAGACAAAGACTTCTCTTTTCAGCATAACTTTTCCACACAGAAGCAGATAAGTTGTTTAGAGTTGGTGATCGCACTACTGTCTTATTTTAAGTTAAAAAATACCCCACAAGTGAATCACATATATGCATCTTTTCTCTACCCTCTCCTCCATATACATATGTTCACACCCTTCCTAATGGTCATAAATAATGCTCCTTTTATTTATCTTCTTCAGGATTTTGGATCATGGAAGGTGAGACTGTTCTAGAACTTGACAATCTGATTCATTCAACTCTATTAACTATTATTTGTTAATTTTGTTTGTTTTGCTGGCCTTCCAACTCTTGATTTTATTTTTATGATTCTCTACATTTGGCAATTTCCTGAGTTCTTAGGTGAGGCAGAGGCAAAAACGGAAGGAAAATATCCCAAATGGGCACACCTTTAATGTTTTACAAAGTACTCATGGTGGGTAGAGGTGGGAGGAGATACTAGAGCTAGTGACTAATCCCACATTTCTGAGTGATGTGTTCATTTTACTTTTCTTGTTATCCTAGGCTTCAGGTGGAAAGACAAATGAAGCAACAGGAATACTCTACCAATAGTTGCCTATACAACAGCAGCCCTACATTCCTTGCTAACCGATTTCTGATTTTGGTTCAAGAATCAGGTAGCAATATGCTCAAGAAAGATCTCTTAGTTCCACGGGGTCTCAATCCATTATGAAAACAGCATTTCCTTTTTGCTAATGACTAGCAACAGCATCGGCATGTGACTCAATTCTGGCCAATGTGACAAAAGAAGGAAATCTGCTGGTGTCTTTGGCTATGTTTGGGAATCTCATTATATGAGATAATTAAGCCTTATTTTTAAAATTACTTTCAGACATGTGGTTTTTTTTTCTTGCAGCAAAAACCATCCTTTCTGATACACTAATGAATCATAAAACTCTCAACATCTATTTTAATTCTTTTGAAAAGATTATATTCTCTACTTCCTTAGAGCCACCTATTTATGCAGTGTTGGAGCGTGGAAGTCTTTTGAAGGATTGTCTAGTGTATTTCCTTTATTTTACATACCATCCTCTGTGTCTGCAGACTAGAAATAGATCCATGGAGTTTTGGGATATGAAATATACTGTATAATCTCTCTATATGTTTCATACTGATTTTGTAGAATGGTTGTAAAATCAGAATTTTGGATCCAAATAAGAGCTATAGTAATTTTTTTCTCTTTTATTCTCACTGGCCAGAACTTTTGATACATGAATGTAAAATAGACCTTGGAGAGGTTTCTTTTACTTAAGAAAACATTATGACATCTTACAAATAGCTCCTTAAATACACATAAAGAACAAGTCATAGCTACATATTCATTAAAAAGATGTCTAGAGACATTTCATAGTAGTAAATACTTTTCAAAATTTGAATTATTGTTTCATTTTAAAATAAAAAATTATATACTTTGGAAAATGTTCAATAAACAAGATTGACCTTGCCCTCTAATTGATTCAATTTTGGGAGCCCTTAATTGCTATGTCAACATTTCACCTAGCATTACTCCTATCCTAGCTTACCATTTCTCTCAACAAAGTTTTTCCGAGGAGGAAAAAAGTAACTTACATAAAGAGAAACTTCGACTATCTCGCATTATAACAGATACACCAGGCTTCCTTTTTACTTAATTTCTGTATGAGAAAATTGTTATCCATTTCCATGATGCCAAATGGTGATAATGCTTGAAAACCAGCGGTGCCTACCTGAGTGATGTCCATTCCTGAGTCACAGCTCAGTGGCTGTGTGGAAGTCAGACCGTTTGAGCCGATTACAGTTGTGATCATAGCATTCTCATCAATTTTCCGAATCATAGTCCCATCCACAAAGTAAATGAATCCATGCCTATCAACTGCAATTCCTGTTGGGAAGGAGCAAATGAGCATGAGTAGTCTAGTGGGCCACATTTGCACTAAGATCAGTATTTTGAAAGAAATCATGTAAGTGGAAAGGCATTTTAAAGACATATGCATTCAGTTTTGCTTAGCACAGACAGGAAGGTAATAAAAGAGGTTTTCTGAGACACACATTTACTTCTTTGTGTTTTGAAAAGAAATTTTATCTTATCCAGTTTTACATTTCCACCCCCTTGATACTTGCTTATCTCCACAAATGGAAAAAGTCCTCTTGTGATAAAATGTTTGTACTAATTTCCTACAAAGAATGTGTTTGTTATGTATCACAAACATATATTAATAAAATTTATTATAAAAATAAAATAAATGGGAAAAACAGAGTAAGTAGCACATGTTAATTTCTTTTACAAAGGCTACTGCTTATTTTTACAGCTGCATTAGGGAACTGTCTAGGAACATATTAGAATTATGTTCATCAATTCACAGTCCGTTACCAGAGAGTTTGTAATAATTCTGATGAACTGAGACAAGTGCTTTTGTCTCTATTATCTATTAAGAAGGAGGTTAGAGGGCAAAATTATGCCATTACATGGAATAGTTAAGATTCTAGAAAAATAAAAGCCAATAAAATTTTCACAATAGTTTTTACACACTGTGTTAATTACATCCTGGTTTCTTGGAAAGCATATCATAGCAGTAATTAAAAGGTTTGGGTTCTAATACTGAATATACCACTTACAACTGATATGACTGCCTGAGTTATTGTTTCCAAATTTCATCTTCCTGTGGTAAAACAGGGAAAAGATGATCTGCCTTATCTGTCTAAGGTCACCAATTGTTCCCGTTTACCAGGACTGAAGCAGGGCTTTATTTTAAAATCTGGGAAGTCTTTGACAAATGTGGATGCACTGGTTACTATGCACTTAGGTTATTGTGTCATATGAAATAGTATATAAAAAAAGCATCAGACATCCAAGAACATATGGCTCAGGTTCATTTCCTTTTGTGCTTTTGATAGTGCTCTTAAAAATAACCACTTGACATTGCAATAGTCGCCCTTATCTGGGGGAAATATGTTCCAGAATCCCAAGTGCATTCCTAAAACCATGGATAGTAATGAAATATATACATATATATGGTGTTTTTTCTGATACCTACATACCTGTGATAAAGTTTACTTCATAGATTAGGCACAGTAAGAGATTAACATAACAATTTTATAATAAAATAGTACAATTATGAAAGTATATTGTAACAACATATATGTGAGTGTAAGCTCTCAGAATATCTTATTATACTATACTCACCCTTCTCATGATGATGATTGCCTATGTGATGAGATTAAGTGAGGTAAATTTTGTAGGAATTATGACAGCATTAGGCTACTACATAAGGGTTACTTAAGCATAAGCATTGTGACACCTTAACAGTTGATCTAGTGACTAAGATGGCTAATATGTGACCAATGGGAAGGCAGCAATACACTGTGGAAATGCCAGTTAGAGGAACGATTCCATTCCAGAGGGATGGCATGGGATGGTATGAGATTTTAATATGCTACTCAGAGTGACATGCAATTTAAAACTTCTGAATTGTTACTATTGCATTTTTTCATTTCATATTTTTGGACCATGGTTGATCATGGATAACTGAAGCTGTGGAAAATAAAACTGCAGATAAGTAATCTACAATTTAGTCTTCTTTCAATTCCCCATATTTCAGACCTGATGAAATTCACTGAGCATATGTTAAAGTTAGAATCTTTTGCACCAACAAGCATGTTCTTTGATACAATACAACCTACAAACACACACGGTAATTTTCCTTCAAACTGTGACCTCTTCCAAAGACAATTTATAAATCCAAATTAATAAACTGCTTTTAGATGAACTAATTCATTGGCAGGGGGTTAATATTAAAACTTAGCTCTAGCATATACTTTGATTAATCCAGGTGTTCCTTATGAAGTTTTAATCCTTAACATCTTTAAAACTTACAGATTCATAGTAACTTCTAAATACCTCAAAAGTTATTTATGTTTCTATGAAATCTCCAAGGAAACTAGCATTTCCAAATGAGAGAATTCTATGTCAATAAATTCCTTTATCATTTATAAAGGCACAAAAACTTTTAAGCAGGTATATAAACAAACTTTAAAGATTGAGCCAAGTCAAATGATGAAGACATGTGAATATTTATTTGCTCTCCAGAGCATTCCAGTTGAAAATAAACCAAGGGGAACCTATGCTTTTTATTTTAGTGTGTGTTTCAGAATCAGTTTTTTAACTGCCTAAGATTTGGTGTGGTTTGTCTTAGGTCTATGATTCAGGATCATCTTCTATGGTCTCTATATTAAATATCACTAAGTGTGAAATATAAAATTTGGCTGTCATAAGAGAGTGGACTGAAAGATTAAGACTCAGTCCTGGGGAGATGTACTCAAAGTGTATGAAACCTTGAATCACTTGCCAAACATGCTGAATGCCACTGTGCTAGACCCTCTGGTGGCCAATGACAAAGATTCTGGATATACTGCAACTAAGATGGAGAGGCAAACTCTAAAACTCCAGTAGGTTAAGGGTATTAAAGATAAATAGAAGTGTTGCTTTTACTAGGAAGTGATAAATATAGAGAATATGAGCCTTTCAAAATCTGAGCAGGTTCACAAAAAGGTATAGAGAAATAAATGTATCCTTAACTAATTTATTTGGGGGATATGTGTTAGATTTCTGTACTGTAACAAAATTTCTGAAATAATCACCTTAAAAAGAGGAAAGGTTTTATTTTGGCTCACAGTTTTGGAGCTTTCAGTCTATGGTGGCTTGGTCCCATTGCTTTTGGCCGTTAGTCCCACTGCTTGTGGTACATCATGGTAGGAGCATTTGTGAAGGTCTTAGCTTATGGTTAGAAGTGAAAAAGAGGAGGAAGGGGCAAGGTCCCACTGCCCCTTTGAGAGAAACACCTCAATAACCAGAAAACCACTTACTAGCCCCCACCTCTTAAAGTTTCCACTACATCCAAATATGGCCATGTTGGAGATAGAGCCTTTACCAGCTGGACCTTTGGGAGACATTTCATATCCTACCGGGAATAAGAAATCTGCATCTTTAGAGTGACAACAAGGAAGGGAAATTCTATTCCTTAACTACCACATTTCTTAGCACCATGAGAGTATGATGTTTGGGTTGATCTACAAAGGACAAATTTGGACTTTATGTGGCTTTCCCACTTTTAATTTTTGTCAAATTCTAAACATTCTGAATCTCTCTCTCTCTCTCTCTCTCTCTCTCTCTCTCTCTCTGTTCATGTCAGCTGAGCTCTACAGTTGAGTGCTCTTTGGAATAAGTCTTGGCTTAATAAATACTCACTACTGTATTTTTTTCTCCAGAGTATATTCTGCTGATTGTAGAATATTTTCTTCTCATATATTTGTGTAGACAACTTCTTTTTATCATGGTCCAAATTCCAAACACATCTTTTTTCCTTGAGACTCTTTAATTAAATTTGATTGAGCTACACTTATGCTTTGTGTTAAAAAGACACGCAGGAAAGGGCTTGAGGGAACTGTTTGATAGGCGCTTTATAAGTGAACCCAGGCATATTTTATATGTCCATACTTTCCTCTCATTGTCTTTTCCTTACTAGTAAGCAAGCCAGCCAACCAACCAACCAACAAGCAAGCAAACAAATTGCCCAAACGACTAGTTTTATAAACTCTTCACTGGCAAGATAGAATGAGTACTTACTTTTTACTAAGGACAACAATCACATGGGAAAGCTAGGCATGAAAAGGAGGACTATTTTTGTTCATCATTTGGGGAGGATTTCCCTCCAACGATGAGCAGTGCTATAACCCAGGGATGGTGATAATGTAGTATGACCAATTATTGCCTATTAGACTGAGAGGAAAGAGTTGATACATACTTAGTACATTATAAATATTCTTCAGAGATGGAGATGTGAGTGATTTCAGATCACACAAAGCCATCTGAAGCTAGCAGGATCTGGAGCTGCAGATTCAGTTTGTGTTCATATTTTACTATTGTGGTACCTAGATCTCTAAACCTTGGTATCCAGTATTGTAGTCATAATTTGAACAAATGATGTGCTTTTTGACAGTGTTTTCATTAGCACTCAAAATACAGTTGAAGGCACAGTCTTTGCATAAGAAAACCATTTCTGTGGTTTAAACTTTTCACCATTATTCATTTTGAAAGCAAGATTATACAACGCATGCAAGTTTGGACAGTGATGCCAGTGGGTGGGGTTGGTGGTGGTGGATGAACAGCACAGAACGGCTTGAGTTCCCCTAACCCATTTGCTTCCATCAAAGAAAACATTAGGCCCAGAGGCCCATGCAGCATGTTTAGCTTGGAGCACATTTCTATATTTGTGAGAAAATAATAAATCCTTGTAAATTAGTACACATAATGAAAGCACTGACAAGCCATAACCTGGAAGTGTGAATGGTACTGTCTCCATTCATCAGCATTACGCCCTAACAAGCTTCTTCTTATGGAAGGACCTGCTCATAAATAAAGTCCATCTTGTAAAAAAAATTATTCACAGTCTTATGCAAAGTAAGGGCCATTATATAACATCTGAACTGCGGTTCCTTTCTCTGTGAAGCCTCTCTCTGTATGAAATGGCTGCAAATTACAGGCAAAATGATTTGACTTCTTCCCTTGTCTTATTATCCTCCAATGAATAAATACTATAATTCTCAAGAAGACAATTGCCTAAAGCTGGGGAAGCCTGAATGGTTACTAATAAATTTATCACCTGTTGGGGAAGGGGATGCTGCTGATCAATATTGAAGGAACAGAGGCCAGCTGATGTAAGCATTGGGAGTCCAGATGTGAAGCTGAATAGCCTGGAAATAGTAGCTAAAATCCTAAATTAGATAACAGCAAAGATCAGAGTTTTTGGCTGTGCACAATGCCAATTTCAATGGTTGGCAGAGGGAATCTCTGCATTTAATTTTTTAAAAATTACAGCTGTTGAGACTACCTACACTTTTATTATTGTTATATGAATAATGAAGCTTCTTTTTGAATAGAAGCTTTGGAAAGTAGTCATAAAATGTTCTTCATCTATAGCCCTGGCAACCAGAAAACTGAAATACTGGATTTTTCCCTGCCACAATGTGCTTTTTAATTTTATAAGACATAGATAAATGGTTCAAATCAACTTCTAGGGAATGTTCTAGGCTCAATATTGTGTCAGTGCAATCTCTAATACTGAGAGTGCTGAACTGTGCTACTGACATTAGCTAGTTGATTCTAAAGTGTCCTTTAAGTCAAAGAGAGATAAAAATATTCTGCTCTGTTCATGTGGATTACTATACTCTGGAAAATGGTATCATATGTATGGTACATATGGAAACTTGCCAATAGGCAGAAAAGCCTTTTCTCTGAATGATCTGACTACTGTCCACTTAATTACCCACTGAGATCAGAAAGGGCTGAGTTACTTCTGCACAATAAGCCTGCTAACTTCTCTTGCTAGGTAGCCATTAAATGGAGCTTCTAGAACTTGGAGGGCTTACAGATATCTGTGTGCCACTAGGGGTTGGAATGAGACAGAATTTAATGAACAGCTGAGATGATTTCACCGCGTGGTTAATAATGAGATCAGAATTTCTCCAATAGGAGACACTAATAAGCTCAATATACTATTGCATGACTAGTGAAGAGTGTGAGTCATTAAATCAGATGCTGTTTAATAAAAATATCATAATATATTGTAAACAGTAAAGGTCAATTGCCAAAGAACTGAATTACAAATTTAAAATGATAAACATTCAATCTAATATTCTGACTGCAGTGTCCTCTTTCTTTAATGACTCAAAATGTACTTTAAAAGGTTTCAGAATCATCACAAGAAACAGTAGACTCATTGGCTAGTTAATCAAGTATTCTCATTGACAGAAAGGCAAACAAGGCCAGGTACTATGATTATTATTATTTTTTAGCATTTTGTCTTCTGTTCTCAAAGCTTTAGACTTCAGCTTTGCTGCAAGGCAAAATGACAGCTTTCCCATCTCCACCAACACTATATTTGTAAAAGCTTACTGAAACAGTTCCTTCTCTTATGTAGTAATTAATTCAAGATTTTATACCTACTATGTATAAGTCACTTTCTAGACACTGGGAGTACAGGACAGTATTAAACAGATATGACAATGCCCTTGAGGAGTTCAGAAACTGGTGGAGGAGATGAACAAATAACTAGGCAATTACAACATCATTAGATAAGCATTAGTTTGGAGCAAATTCCGGATGTCTTGGGAACAGCCTCAGGAGCTGGACTGGGGACATTAAGGTTACAAATGATTTCTGAGTTGAATGAAGTATAAGCCGAAATCTAAAGAGCCACACTGAATTCCTGATGCATCTTGTCTGAAGTCCACGCAAATATCGCTGAAAATCCATGAAGGATGACGAATATTACCAAATAATAATTATTTCCATTTGCTGAGAGTGCTATATTTCAGGTGCTGTGTTGGATTCTTTACATGTACTTTTGCACTTAAACCTTACAACAGACTTGTGGAGTAGGGGTTAATGTCATGTTTAGATGAGAAAATAGAGATCCAGAGAAGTCAAGTGGCTAACTCTGGACTACATACGTAGAAAATGCTAGATTTAGCTCATGTGTGTCTGAGTTAAGCGCCTGTTCTCTTAACCACTACACTATTTAGCTTAAATAAGGCTGTCAATTGCTTTTCCACAAGGTTGGGGTAAGACTGATTTAAGAGGCTCCATAGCTCCACTAAATTATCTGTAAAATGTCTTGTATAGTGGTGTTGTCATAAGGAGACGGTCTATAATTTTTGTTAGATTTTCAAGAAGATTCGTGACCTCTTTTAAATTATTTATAATCTCACTATGCCTATAGACCTCTTAGATCTCTCCAGAAGTATTCTTCAAATATAGTTTGTAGCTGCAGTCCCCACAAAATTGAGGCGTTTGAAGAACATATTCAGAGGTTTAACACAGTCAGGAGTTCGATAACATGGCTTTTATCATATGAGCTACCACGTTAAAAGTAGGGTCAGAAACTCATATGTTTTTCGGTGCCTGGCAGGGACATAAATGTAAAGGTTAGACCAGGTACAGACAATATAGGTTTTAGGGGAAACTAAGGTTAAACAAAGAGATTGTTTCTCACCTAAATGCATTTTAGTATAAAAAGAGAGACACAGTGTCAGGCAAATGAATTCTGTCTTTGAAATGGGATTGACCCTTGAGGTGCTAGTTCACACTGCTTGCTAGCAGATAATTAGGAGTGATATATCAGCAGTGAAGATGTTGCTGTAACCAGAGAAGATCCAAGAACTTAGCACAAATCTGAGTAACCAATTTAGCACTGCCATTAAAGTAATGTTTTGGTACTGGTGCTGTGAAACCAAAGATAACCAAAACTAACTGTGATTGTCATCAATGAAAAATGAAATACTTGAAAAACTGGTGATGATACAATTCTATCTAAGAACATACCCCTTTTTTGTTCCAACCAAAACAAAAATTCCTAATTTGTCAAAAATTCATCACATTTAGTCAAATCAAACCGCAAAAGTAGATGTCTGAGAGTTGAACTTTGCTTTTGCTCTGGTTCCTTTTCTTTTTCATTCCTCTTTTGGGGAGTCATTTCATCTTTAGTATGACAAAGACAATGCTGTGTGCTTGAGTATATGTTTCTTTCTGTGATTAGAGCTAGATTATACTTCCCAGGCTTCTTGGCAATGAAAATGGGGCAGAAGTGATATATGCTGCATTGAGGCCAGGTCCTTGAAAACAATCTACCGACTTCCCCTAAAATCACTGTCTTCCTCTGTAAGTTGGTTGGATTCAGAACATCTAGTGGAGGATTCCAATGCCTCAGGTATTGAGGATCTACCAGACAGGAGATTAGGTCCTTAAGTCACAGTCGGAGCAGGTTCTCCCCCACTCCTAAAAATGCACACTGGACTAGGACGGGAATGGTACATCACTATTTTGTCAAGCCACTGAGATGGCATGTGTATGTTTACGATAGTTGTTAGTTTGGCTTGACAATTGCATTTGCCAACTGAAATCATATTTAATTTTTATGTTTTCAGTAGATATTTCTCTTTACTTTATCTTAAAATTTACATGAAATTGTACACATTAGGTGGGTATATGTGAAGTTTCATTCACAGTACATGTATGTACTGTGGAATGTTCAAATCAGGTTAAACATAACTTGTCTCCTCAAACATTTATCATTTTTCTCTGGTGAAAACACTTAAAATCCTTCCCTCAGCTGTTTTGAAATATACAGTTTATTATTGTTATATATAGTCATCACATTGTGCAATAAAAAAGCAGAACGTTTGGCTCCTATCTATCTAACTGTAATTTAGTACCCACTGACTAACTTTCATCCCTCCTCCCAAGACACTCCCCAAACTTTGGTATCTACTACGCAACTCTCAATTTCTATGAGATCAAAATGCTTTTCTTTTATGAAGCTTTCCTGCAAACTCCAGTTCATTACGGTGTCTCTGCTTTCTAAACCACAGACGCTGTTCTTTACTCATGTATTATTAATGGGAATTCTTCAATCTTGCTTTGTCTAGGCAATAAACTACCTGAAGGTAAGAACTTGATTTTATGATTTATTTTTACATCTCAATGAATCCAGCAGACATGGATACAAATGTTCAATAAACCTTCCTGAATTAGAGACAAAATTTCCATGCATTGATTTTGAAGCACATCTAACCTGAATGAAATAAAACAAGCCAGGAGGTCAAAAGCCACCTAAGAATTTTTATAAAAATGAGTTTAGAAAGGGTGCAACGATAATCTCTCTAAAAATTTTTAAGAGGGGTATAGTACCTATCTGTGATGACTGGAGTGTGGGATAAGGAGGTGTTCACAATCAAGAGTAAAGAGGGGGAGGATTGTGGATTAAATTAAATGCAAATAAATTTGATATACGTGGATAGCTATACTAAATAGCTTAGCGCTCCCTCACCACACCAAATCCACTCTGCTCTGCCAGCATAGCTTTGTGTTGAGCTCTTGTAATCTTGCCCAACCTTACCATGTCAGGAGTTCTAAAGAAACAGAAGTGCCTGAAGAATTGGCTCTAACTTGCTTTACCAGGGACTACATAAAGGAAAACAGAAAGAATGCTGGCTGCAAGGTAAGGTTAGGGATCTAACTGACTTTTGTTGCAGATTAGCTGAGAACTTTGAGGAAGGATTTTAAGCACTTAGTGTCTTAATTTCCTAGACCATATTTTAGCTATTTACATGTTAAAATGGAGTGAAGCTTATAAACACCAATGAAATGAAAGGACTTTGAAGAGGAGAAAACATTACAGTGGTACAAAGAGGTATTCTGATTGCACAGTCATTGCTACATTCCTTCCTGAAGGTAACCTTTCTAAGCCTAGAATCAAAGATGTTCACACAGTCCCCATTTCAACATTTTAGTCTTTTCTATGTTGGACAAATAGTATAAGATTTAAGTCCATAAAATCTTATATAACATTTGTTAGCACAGTGCCCTATGTGAGACTCGCCATAGAGTGAAGGCAATCATTGAAAACAAATTCTTAGTTTGGGGGAACTACGGATGTCAACATCTTCAAACTTTTATAGGATATTAATGTTTTGATACAGAGAATCAAATCAGTGATGCTCCATGCTGTGCAACTGGTTTGAAGCCAGACTCTGGTTTGAAGGTAGCATTGGTCTCTCAACATTCAACTGTGAGTCAGACACTAAGAATGGTGTAAGTTATTTTCCCTTGTTTTATACAGGTTGATGTGTGTATTTGTGTGTGTGTAACAGAGACTGAGATAGGTAGGTGGTTCTAGTTCAAACTGAACTGAGCACCTCTTGTTTTATTTTTGTGCTAGAATTCTTGCTCAAAAGATGCCTGCAAGGTGAGATTTAAGTGAACTCAGTACATATGGGCTAAGATAAATGAGGTTTACTAAATCTGAGGTGAATATTTTATATCCCCCTTACAAATTCTTCAAACAAAATGCAACTATATATAGACACAATTCAGATACACTTAGAAGAAATCCCTGTCATCCTAAGAAAAACAAATGCCCTACAAGATCCTTATGTCAACAATTAGCCTGAGGAAGGCAAGTTCATTTGCTGTCCATGGGGCAGCAAAAAACTAATTGCAGTTGTTGGACTCTATGGAAAATGAGTCTCTTTCAAAGTATGTGAGTGACCAAGAGGTTCTGGCAAAAAGAAAACTAAGGCAAATACTTTGTCCTGAGTACTCAATAAAAGCAGGCTATGAGGAACTAAGTGCTTACTATTCACCAAAGTGTGTTAATTCAATAATTAAAATTTCTTTGGGATAATTATTTGCATATAGTGCCCATTCAAATACAGTTCAGAGGCCCATTTAAAATTCTCCCAGCATGCACATATCTCTACTAGCGGAGAAGAGGAGTTCACCAAGTCAGGAGTGGAAGATAGTCATTTGTACAAGTTAAGACAAGGTAATGAGCACTGTGTGAATACCATTTTCAACTGTTTAAATGGAAGTTCAAGCAACATATAGGAGAACTGATTTGGACTCAGTCAGTAATACATGAACACAGTAATAACACAAGCAGAAATATGACAGCTAAGTGAAAGCAGAAAATAGTCAAATTTGTTTCATGAGACAAACAACTCTTTGTACTATTTCTTCTTTTTCCACACTCTGACCTGCCAATGTGACAAGGTTGTTCTGCAAGGCATTAAAAGAAGCTGGATACTTGGTTCAGAGGAACTGGTGGTGTCCTTAGCCCCATCTCGATTGAGTTTAGGCTTTCCAATATCGTTTCCCTACCTACCATTTTTCTCTAACTTCAGTCACCCGAATAACTCCATGAGAGATTTTAGGCTGAGGAAAGGGTCTGGTCGCAGAAGTTGGAAGATCTGGTTGTATGACTGTGACTTGAACAAATTTACGTAATCTCCCAGTGCCCAGCTTCTTGCTTTTGTCTCATGGTGAGAATAAAAGCTGAGCTGCCCTCATCTGCGGATTACTGAAAAGGCCAAATAAGAAACCCAGCTGTTCTGTGAAATCTTGCCAAAAAGGTTAACACAAGGGGTGTTAGCATTTGTTTATATTTCTGATGAAAAGTTTTCTGATATCATGCCGTGTGTATGTTACATGATTACCTGCTTCAATATGGCCCTGTGAGTAATTCTGTCAGCGTCTCTTCTACGCTGATAACAATGCATGATCAGTCTATACATGATCTTAGATTGTTTCTCCAGTCAAAATGGTCTATGCAGTCACTTCCCTATCACCAGAGATTTGCCTGCACCATCCCCTGTGTCTGGAATGTCCTTTCTCTTTTCTAGTATTCAAATCCTGCTCTTCTTTCAAGATACAGAAGTCTAGCCTGAAGAGTTACAATATAAAAATCGACTCGAATACCTGAATATATCTTGATGGAAGTATTTTTTGTAAATTATATCAATTTTTTTGACAGAAATCTTCTGACCTATTAGAAGATATGTGTAATAGAAATGCAAGTGAGTAGGAATGGGGCATAATAGGACATGAAGTTGCTAATGTAAAGCCTGGACTGATATAAGAACATAGAAAGTTTTTGACCAGACTCAACAACACATTTTATGTATGGAGTTGGGACCACCTTAACAAATCCATTTTATGACCACGTTACCCTCACATGAAGGACTAAGTTGTTTATTTCCCATTTACAAATACTTCGTTATTCTCCACTTCCCTGTCTCCTCTCCTTTGCCTTATGCTTTGATTCATTACTCCTTTTGGAGTTCATTTAATATGTTAGGGATAGAGGTTAGAATCTAGTTCTCAGTTTTTCTTTCACTTTGTGTTCAGGCTCTTTACCGTGTTCCTTTCTTTTCCTCATTTCCCTATTCTGTTCATTTCCCCTTTACCTTTCTCTTCAAATAACAATTCACTCGCCATTCTCTGAACCCCTGTGGTGTTTAAAGTTTTACCACAAAACCTAATGTTGGATTACAGTTTTCTCTAGTGAATCCTCCCTTTTCTCCCAAACCAGATTACATACCATTTAAGGGCAGGCACCATGCCTTCTTACTTCACTTCTGATTTTTTAAATTCGCTGCTTGAAATGTTTAGCGAAACAGCAGAACTCACTGAACACTGTAATTTTTTTAACAAGATGTACTGGGACCATGGTGTGGGTTTGCCAGAGGAGCTAAAACTAGTGGGAGTCTTACGAATAAGAAAGTGGGGCTATTGGCCTTGGTGTCTTATTGACATCAGTTAAATACATTGAATGCATCAAGAGGATGACATCTCTGGGTACCTGTCCAATAGTTAGCTTTTGTGTAACAAAAGATGGCCACATTAACACCTTTGCTGCATATAGGAGAACTTTGTATATTTCTAGAATAAATTACTAAGGTCTTCATTAGAAAGAACACTTTTTTTTTTTTTTTTTTTTTTTTGGTACCGGGAATCAAACTCACGACCTTGTGCTTGCCAGGCAGGCGCTGTGCCACTGAGCTAAATCCCCAGCCCCTTAGAAAGAGGACAGTTTGTGCAGTTAAAAAGAGTAGCTAGCAACAGCCAGTGAGTCTCATAAAGCAAGTAAAACAAAACTAAAGTGAGGCTAGTGGAGGTACTGCTATATACCAATTTTGAACTTCAATGATTCCTTAATTCAACAGTTCAGCATCTTCAGCATTTCCAAGGAACTAGAAAATATCAATTTATGGCCAGTTTGGAAGGCAGTGATTTGGGTCACTTGTTAATTGACTAAATTTTAAACAATTCAAATTAATTATTTGAATGAAGTCATTTTGTTAAAATTAGACCATATATATTTTTCTTTGGGCGGGGAAAATATGTAGACCAGATATATTTGGGAAATAAAATAATGCCCAGATTCAGTAAAAAAAATAGAGTGCTAACTGTTGATTGTGGTTTCTCAAAAATTTTGAGCTCACTGAACTAAAATCAGAAGATGTAAAAGTAGCTTCCTCCAGTTCACTCTCCAGGAATGCCATCAGCTTTACTACTCTGGGAAAGGTGAGAAAGAACCTTATGAATGACTGCAAGTCCTAAAGCAGGGCTGAAGTGGTAGCTTTCCTGAAGTTCTGATTTGACTTTGTTCAAGAACACAGAGAGAACATCACGGAGACCAGTGTAAGTAGTCTTGGCAGAGTTTATGCTGATGAGTTTTGGCTTGGGGAGGGACAAAACAGAGCTATCAATGTATTACTATGGCTTCAACTTCCTTGGGTAGAGCTGTCCTCCAAAGTGAGAACTGCATCCTGCCCTCTTCAAGAAATTACCTTGTAATCAGCTTCCTTTTCGGAGTAAATTGTGGTAAAATGGGCACCTACCCACCTTCCTTCCTCTCAAAACCTATTATTCAGTCTAATAAGATTTTTGAAAAACCAAATGGAATAGCTAGCAAATGAAACTTGGAAAAAAATAGAGCAGGCTTTGATATTTGAGGCTTGAAGATAACCTCATATTTGAGTTATTAAGCCTATGTTTCCTCAGGGAGAAACTTTAAATGGGCCAGAACTCATTCCTGTGACTCTTTGGTCAACCGTAAAGTTGACTCATTATACCATACTTGGAATCTTTCAGGAAGTTCACAATCAGCCATTTAGGAAACTCAGCATACAGACACATACTCAAGGTGCTGGTGGGTTCTCTTGCTAAAGAAGAGCCTCAAATCCAACCATCTCAGGAAATAAGCGAATAATGTCAGCCACTGCAAGGGGCCTGAAAAGCCTATTCTGAGACTAAAACCGGTGTGTTCTCATGTTAGTATTTGTGCCTTACAGGTTGGTAAATATTTTGACTATGATCTCTGTATTAAAGAAAGCCTTACTGAAACCAAACATAACAAGACAAAACTAATTACTTTTGAAACGTAACTGTCAGGTAAAAATTTCAAGTTGTTTTGTAAACCCTCTTTCTTACTTAAAATGTTTCAAGATTATGACATACGTCAAATAGTAGGCAATCAAGAAAATACTACTACAGATCACTAGGTATTCTTCACCCACTTCTAGCAGATGTTAACATCTGGTTTGTGTATCTCTTTTACAAGAGGAAATGTTGATGTAGCCAAAGCCCCACCTTCTTATCCCTACATCCTTTTTCCTTTTCTTTCCAGAGCTAACCACCACTGTGAAGTTAGTGTCTATTGTTCCCATGCACATTTTTATACACTTCTACATCTTTATACATCAACAAGTGATATATAATACATCTTTTGTGCTTTAAAATATTATGTAGTTGGGCTGGGGATGTAGCTCAGTGGTAGAGTGCATGCTTAACATGTGTGAGGCCCTGGGTTCCATTCCTAGAATACAAAAATATCATTTAGCATTAGATGTCAGGGATGATTGTTCAACAAGGCAAATCTACTTGATGTTTCAGAACTGTACACATACAATAGTAATATTATGCTATGCGCCATATACTTGACCGCAATAAAAATACATAATGTCACACTTTATGTACCTTTTCAAATTTTCTCTTTCATTCATGCAACATTACGTTCTTGTGCCTAGAAATGCTTTTACATGAGGAGGTAGTTACTTCAGCTTTACTATTGTACAAAGCACCATTATTTGATTAATCTTTATTATTAGATTAGCTTGTTTCTATTTTTATACTGTAGTATGTAGCATATATCCCGGCATTTGTCTCCTTATGTACATATGAACCTGCAACTTTCCATACATTTTCTTCTAGGTAAGCACACCTCAGTACCTCTCTTTGACATGGATGCTATTTTCCCCTTTAGCTGGATAAAAAATTTGGAAAGTAAAGGGAATGAAAATTAGAAGTGTGCATACACAATAAATGAAGTTTGAAAAAAAAACAGAATTTGAATATGAAAAATTTTGAAAACAAAATATTTATTACTAATCTTGAAAGCAATCCGATTAACATCTGTAATTAGTTTTAAAATGCTTCAATTCTTCATTCTCATCATCATCTTTTATTCAGTACATTCTCTGGGCCAGGCATTGGGTGAATCCATTTTGTGTCATTTCATCCTCTGTGGTCTTATAAGGAAGGTAGGTACTATTTCCATTTTAAAGATGAGAAAACAGTGGCTTAGAGATGTATTCAAAATATATTTATTTCTGTGATTTTGTCTGTGCAATTCTGAAGGTTCTGATTTCAACTACTCTACTTTCTAAGCATTTCGAATTTCACAGAGCTCAAATACTAAAAATACATAGTATGATTCAAGGGTTACTGAAAAGCCTGCTTTAAAATACCACTATGGGAAGTTTTCTTTAAGGAAATATGTTGATAAATTCCATGATATAAAGTTAGACAACTCTTATAGGGTTAAGAAAAAGAAGGGTTGGGAATACAGTGGGTGGGGATAGAGCTCAGTGGTAGAGCACTTGCCTACTAGCATGTGCAAAGCCTTGGGACTGCTTCTGTAGCACTGCAAAAGAGAAAAGTAAAAAGGAAAGTGAAAAGAAATGACATGGGGGGATGACAGAGATGACAAACTTGGAAAAATATTTGCAATACATATGGGAAACAAAGGGATGTTTTTCTTATTTTCCAAACAGAAAGACCATAGCTTATAGTGAATTTACCAAAAAAGAAATACAAATGGCCACAAATATATGTAATGATACTCAATTTCACTGATAATTAAAAGGAACCACAAGTTACAGGATACCATTTCCCACTGATCAAATGCATACATATTAAAGGGTTTCTGTTCAGAACTGCTGAAGGCATGGCACTCTTACACACTAGTGAGAGTGTAAATGTGTTCAGTCTTTTGGGAGGGCAATTTGGTATTACTTACTGCTGTTAAAAATTAACCCTATGAAGCTAGGTGTGGTTTCATAGGCCTGTAACCGCAACTGCTTGGGAGACTGCAGCAGGAGGATCCTCACAAGTTCAAACCCAGCCTGGGTAATTTAGTGAGAATTTGTCTCAAAAGAAAATTCTTCTGGGAAGATACCCAGAAGGGGAGTAGCTGGCTCAAATGGGACCTCCAATCCTAGATTTTTGAGGAATCTCCACAATGATTTCCACAGTGGTTGCACCAGCCTACACCCCCACCAACAGTGGAGAAGGTTTCCTTTTTCTCTGCAGCCTCTCCAGCATTTGTGCTTGGTTGATTTCTTGATAACAGACATTCTTTCCTGGGAGAGGTGGAGTCTCAGTGTTGCTTTAATCTGCATCTCTCAAATGACTAGTGATGTTGAACATTTTTTGTATATTTATTTGCTATTTGCATTTCTTATTGCAGCACAATTTGTGATAGCTAGATCTTGGAAACAACCTAAATGCACATCAGTTGAGGAATGGATAAAAAGGGTGTGGTCTTTTTATATAGTGGAATACTACACAGTCATAAAGAAGTATAGCTGGGAGATTTTTATAGGTAAATGGATGTAACTTGAGACCATAATCATAAGAGAAATAAATCAGACAATGTGCAAACATCATATTGTCTCCCTAGTGTGAGAAACTGAAAGTAAATAAGATCCCAAAGGTACAACAGATACTGTAAAATGGAAAGGAACTTCAAAAGGTAAGAGAAACTGGGATGGGGGAATAGAGAAAAGAAGGAAGGGAAAAGCAAAAAATACATATATGTAAGATAGTTTTAGTACTAATTTCTCTTAGTTCATTGAAAAGAAAGATTTGTGCTAATATTGTTTGGACAATTAAATGCTGGTATCTTGTACTATGAATAATTTAAAGATAACAATATGTAATGTATTAGCCATTGTTACCCTCCTATGTCTTGTTTTGAAATTTTTGTGTTTTTTTCTCTTTGAAACAGAAAAAAGGAGTAAAAAGTAAAAAGGCTGGGGATGAAACTCAGCATGAAGGCCCTGGGTTCAATCCCCAGGACCACAAAAACAAAAAACAAAATTAACCCTATGTATATATTTACATAAATACTCCAAAATATATGAACTAGTGCTCCCTGCACCACTGTAACAATAAAAAGTAAAACAAGTCCATCAAGATGCAGCTGGTTTAAGAAACGGTGATATATCCTTATGCTGTAGTATTAAGCAACTCCTAAAGTGATATATATGCAGCATGACTTTATGAAAAGACTGCTTTAGCCAAAGATCTCCATCTAATTGTAACTTTATAGAAAGTAGCGTGATAAAACAGGTTAGGTAGAATGAGTATAAAAACAACCAAATCCAGTGTAGCAGAAATTCAATCAAAAGACCCAATTTCTACAAAAAAATATCAAATGAAATGTGTGGATATAGTTTAGCCATGGTATAGAAATATATATTTGAGAAAATGAGATAAAACCAAACACTGACTAATGAAGAAATATCAGAGATTTTAATAAAAATAATTCTGATAGAGTAGAGTGGAGTGCATGGAACGTGTGCACACTTTCGTAAGGGAGGGCAAGAAACAAGACTGGCTACATGCAGATACTGCTTGAAGTGAGGTAATGGGCTGAGGGGGGTCGTCGTACATTTCTTTAATTTCCTGTATATATGAGCACTTTCATAATAAACAATTTAAAAAGTATAACTTCTGATTTTACTACCTGTATGTCCTTTTACGTGATGTTACCAGGCCTTACTGAAAAAGAAATTTTCTAACAGGTTTTCCTTTCTTAAGAAATTATGAACAGAACATCTAAGCACATGGGCACAGGTAAATGGCCAAACTTATAATTAATGACTAAAAGCTTGAATGCGAAGATTTTCAAGATAAATTATTAAATGAAACAAGCGGGGGCAAGGAGTAGTCTACCTGATATTATTCCTCTGATTCAGAGAAGGAAATATATATGGAGGGAATCTCAAGAAACTTAAAATGGGGAGAGGGACCAGGGTCTGTGTGTTTGTGGTAAAGAATCTTGAATGTTTCTTTTTGTACCTTTCTATATAGTTCAAAATTCAAATCATAGTATTATTTTTATTTTTCAATACCAACAGGGTTTGTCTAGATGGTGAGATTGTGAGTCATTTAAAGTTTTGTTCTTTATGCTACTCTAAAAAATGTGATTGTAATTCCTACTATGACTTGCCTGCCAGGATTCCAAGGCTTTCCATTTAGGTTTATTTCTTCACGTATAGCACTACCCCATTAGTAGGCATCTTGTGCCATGTTTAGATGAGAATAATTCATTATCAACTATCAGTGTGATGAAGCTCATTCATGGACAGGTGCCATCTATCAAAGCAGCGACCTAATTCCTCAGAGATCAAGCCATAGGACAGGATAGTGTGTATGTATGTATGTATGTGTATCTATGTTAAAATAGTATGTATATGTGTACGTTTGAGTAATACAGAAGCTGTCCCATAATACTTATGCAAGTGAAAACTAGCATTTAGGTATTGCCATAGCACATAATCAATTGAAAACTAAGATGTTTGTCTTCTGTTGAATTATTTTTAAATGCTCAGAACATTAAGGAGAAGAAAACAGCAATGGCCTATAATTCCTTCTGCAACAATTAACACTGTTATCCCTTGGATATACTTTATTCCAAACATTTTTCTCTATATGTACGCAATACCTTTGTACCCTTACAGATAGAGCAGCACACAGTACATAACTTTTTGTGTCCTGAACTTTCCCTTGAACAGTATTTTGCATTTTCCTTATTACCTACAGGGCTGTATCAAGGTGGGGAGGGTAGGAGTGATCTATCTTGGGTGCTGAAGGTTAGGGGAAGAGCAATTTCTGCAGAAATATTAAAAATGATAAGAAACCTGATGAATAGTATGTCTGTTTTTACTATCCCCATTCACTGGAAATTCTAAATGTCAGTGATAAAACCCTCCTCTCAAGGTCTCGTGCTTCTTTAGTATACCTCTGTACGCCCACCTAGTTCTGACTGGGGGTGACTCAGGAGGAAAGACTGGATTTCTTTCTAGAGGAGACAAGCTGAGGGCTTTAGAGAGTCACTGAAAGAACGAAGAGCAGACATTCCAGACATCTTTCACTTTACCAGTTTGCTACCTAGATTCAACCAGCTTGGAAAAACTCGTAAAACTCTCTTTTTCGTTGATTTAAGAAAATACAGCAGCTGTGTTTCCTACGTGCACATCACATAAATCCTTAGTGATGCTGGTGCAAATGGTCTGAGTCATATCATCTATAATCACTGGGCTGAAGTGGCCAAAAAATACAATCAATTGTTCAATTGTAACATCACAATAGATTTCTTGACTCCATTTCCAGCTGTGTTTTAGCCCATGGTGTTGTTAATTCATGGATTTCCAAAGACATTCTGATTTGCTATGTGTTTTTTACCTCATACTCCTGTTCACTTATCCAGTATTTCTAGACGATCAATGAGGTTAAAAACATCATCTGATGATTCCTATATTGTGGAGTAAATATTCTGGATTCTTTGCAAAGTCAGTACACTGTAGACAGAAAATTCCTCCAAAAACTAGCAAAACATGGTAGACTCACCAGGAAATGACTTTTCTGTTTCTCTGATTCTATGTTCAGCTCCATGCATCTGGTAAAATTGAAATTACTGGGGCATTTTGTATTGAAGATGGAGCAATATAAGGCCATGGTCAAAATTTTAACTCTAATACAGTTTCGTGTTTTAGAATCTTAGAAACAAACATTTCACATTGAAAAAAATTTCCTAATTAACTTCTGAAGAATTTGTACGTTAAAACATCTTAGCTTGCTGAACAAGACTGATAAAAGCAAATGTACTACCTTCTGCTGAGGAGAAACTGTATTTAGAAGGAACTTGCTATTCTCATAAAACTTTTAATAGGAAGAAGTGAATCAAATTCCTTAATTACCATTTTATGGTTGGTAAAAGGGCAAATTACATGCCATCCATTTCTAAACTTCTAAATGTCTCTGGTGCTTTTAATTAAAGCTGCCATCTAGAAACTACTAAAGCAATTTTATGCAATTAGTTATTTATAGGTTACCATAATACACCACTCAAAATATGATTTAAGTGATTTGCAGCCTGTTAGTGTGTGATCTCTGTCATTTCTTTTTTTTTTTTGGCCAGGGACTTCTCTTTTTAAGTCATCTGAGGAGGTTCTTAAGTGGACGGAGAAGAATGGCATGACACCAAGGAGCTATGATAAGGAAGCAAAGCCAATTTGGCTACTGATCTTAAAGAAAAAGAAAAATCATAATTCCATGCCATCAATCTTTACATGTAGAGGTCTAAGTTTCCTTCTAGATAATACTGTGAAGGCGAAGCACTGCCAGTCTATTGTATCCCCAGGTTCTACACCCTCAGATTCAACCAATCATGATTGAAAATATTTTTCTAAAAAGTTCATCTATATTTTTCCTTGTCATCATTCCCTAAACAATATAATATGAAAGCTATTTCTATAGATTTGCATTGTATGAGAGATTATAAGTAATCTAGAAGTAGTTTAAAGTATAGAGGAGGATCTGTTTAGATTGTATGCAAATATTCAACCATTTTATATAACAGACTTGAACATCCCCTGAAAATACCAAAGGATGCCTGTATTTCATTGTTATTTTACCTTTCCCTACTTTGCTGCTATTGTACCAGATGCCCTAATGCCACACTTTCCCACACTACCTTGGGAAGATCCCACCTAGGATTGCCCTCATCAGGCAGTCTTGTCTGTATAAATGTATCCATTCTGCCTTCTATCCTCTCAAGACCCCTGGAAAGTATTCTAATGAGGAATATTCTGTTCTTCCAGGCAATTTTTGCACTGAATGCTAAGTTCACATCTGGAGAAAATTCTTGTTGAATGAATTTCATAGTGAAATGATAGGATGCAAAAGGAATTATTTTGCTTAGGTAAGCCTTCTGGGGCTCCCTCAAATACATGTATAAGGAGGCAACCTGGAATCACTGTATCTCAAGATTGGGTGGGATTTGTTAGCCAAATCATGTCCAATACCTAAGTCCCACTGTACCTCACCTTTTGCTTCTTTTGTAGCACTATTACTATCTAGGACATAGAGCTTGCCTTCTTCCAAGTAACTTATTCCATGTCGGTGTCACTATTATAAACATTATTCCTATTAGTAACAAAACAGCAACACTGATCATGAAGGCAAGCAATATTTATAGCACACATACTACATGCTGGGCAATGCAATGCACTTTTTGGGGGGCTGGTACCATGAATCGAACTCAGGACCTCACGCTTGCCAGGTAAGCACTTTGCCACTGAGCTACATCCCAGGCCTGCACACACACTTTATGTACATTACTGAGCAACCCTGTTCTGTAGGCCCTATTACTAGTACTCCAGTTTTACAGATGAGGAGCTGAAGCTTAGGGTAGTTAGATGATCTGCCCAAGATCACACATTTAGTTAACTGAGGATCTGGGATCTGGGCTCTGTATCCACTTCTATTTTACTCCAGAAACTTGCAGATTGTCTCTCATGGCATTTGGCCTCTAAAATATTAGTGTTTCATAAAATCTGGTACATAAATAAAAATTAAAATAAGTGGGAATGAAAAATCATTTAATAAAGCATCTGCACATTTATTCAACTTGAACAAACTTAGTAGAGGTCTTCTCAACCATAGGTGGTACCTAGACCAAACAGGCAACTAGGCAAGGTTAAGGTAACTGCCTTTCTCTTGTCTGCCTTCTCCTACCAGTAGCTTATGGCTTTAGAGTTGAGGCAGAAAAGGTAAAAAGCTTCTCAAGTTCGAGATGCTGACATACTCAAAAGTCAAAACTGTTTGATCATCATGAGCAGACTTATTAGACCAACTGTGCATAAAACAGGTTAAGCTCCCATTCTGGTTCATAGTAGGCACCAAACATCCTCTGTTGTAGTTACGGCAAAATGAGAGGCCAATAACCTAGTTGAAAAAGAAATTCTCCTGAATGAAAATAGCACAGGATCACAGAAAGATGAACAAATATTTTGCCTGCATTTTAGACTATATCAAGTATATTTTTTTCTCAAGATGCCTCTGATCCTAAACCAAGGATGTTTGACAAAAATTCTCATAGGAAAGGCTCTGAAGCTGAAACAGGAATTTGGTTATAGGTGGCAAAATGTTGATCTTACCCAGGAAGCAGATATCACTCAGTGAATTTTCCAAATCTTTTGCACTGCCCTAAAAGTCTGACATTACTCCCCCATTTTCAGTAGGAAAAGCTACTTCTCTGAGAGAAAAGAGGTGCTCAGATAGAGAATCATAAACCTTTTAGCTCCTTCTATCTACAAACTTATCCCTATTCCTACACCTAATCTTACTATGGCCTATTCAGTCTCTCCTCTTATTCAAAGTTTACTCCCTTCTGGTTTCCTATAGATCTTTTTTATCATTTATTCCCTGTCTTCGGTACCTGTCCTTTGACCTATAACTATTGCCCCATCTCTCCTATAGAAAAAAAAGCCTCCTTGAGTTCCTTAGCCTCTCATTACTTATCACCTGTCTTTCATGCTGAAGCTTCGTAGATGTCATCTTTATTAGTGATATTTATTCTCTCCCTTCTCATTGGCTCATCAAATGACTGAAATTTAGTTTCCACCAATACTACCACTGAAACCACCAATGGCAGGGTCACCAATGGCCACCTCATTTCCTCATTCAGTGGCTACAAATGGATGACATTTTATACTATTTTCCACAGCTCCTTGAAACAGGCTACGCCTTTGGTTTCCTCAATACTATGCTTTGTCAGTTTCCTACCCTTTTTCCTGCAGGTTTTTCTTTTTTCTGTCTCTTTTACCATATCCTCATCCATTGACTACTTTATAAATATTAGTAATCTGCAGGGATTCTTTGTCTCAGTCTTGCCGAGTGCACTTAACTACCCTGTCACCAGAATTATACAAAATATGTGCATTTAATGATCTTTTCAGTCTCTTGTTTCAAATTTGTATGTACAGAAAAAACCCCTAACTTCCTATTCCTGGCATTTCCTGTCTTGTTATGCTCACATACTTTTTATTAAGTCAGTAGCTCTTTAATAAAATGAGCCAATCCCCATTATAACAAGAACTCTTTATTACATGGGTTTGAATACACAGCAGGCCAATTATCCTCAAATACTTTTATTGTAACAATATTTCTTTATTTGTAGTTTCCTAAGTGTGCTATTCATTTTATTCATGTTGCGGCTAGCCTGTGATTTTGTTCAGGGTTACCTTAGCATCCATCTAAATGGCTGGACAGTAAAACATATAATTCACTAAAAGAATTTAGAAAAAGCCTTACTGTGCGCATTGCACAGGAAGAGCAAAATAACATTCTCATTCCTGCTTCTGTACTAAATCTCTCATTCATCGATACTAATGACATCAATAAGAAGTCACTGATTACAGTCTGAGTATCTTTTTGCTCACTTTACATATAGCTTTTCAGAATAGTAAGCCAATGACAGGAGAAGAGGTAAACTTTCACAATCTACCTCAGCTAGATCTGAGAAAGGACAATAATAGCTTGTGTCTAGATTTTAATATATCCACACTTCAAAATTGCTAATAAAGTTAAAATGAATCCTGTATGGTTAGTGTCATGATACTTAAAACTACTTTTGGAAGCTTTCAAGACTTAAGAATAGTTTCCATCCTGTGGAACAACTGTTTGCGCCCATCTGGATATTGTTTAAGTCCTGCTGACTTCTAAGGTCAGTGTGCTCAACAACATACATGAAAATAGAGATGCAATCCTTAGTGAGGTCCAAGAAAACTAAATTAAATCATTGATTAATTTCAACCTGTCCAATCACTCCTTCACCCTCTGTAGCTATTTCAAAAAAATGCATTCAAGCTTGTTCCACATTTTATTTTATATCCCCACCTAGTACCATTTCACATTCTACTTAAGTACTTGGTCATCTATTACATGACTCATTAGTTTGAATTGTCTGTAGAATTAAAGAAAGTTGTAGTAAAAATAATAAATGAAACCTAAGTTGCAACTGCATCATCCATGCATGTTTTAAAAGCATCTTTCAAAGTCAGTGCCAGGATTGGCACTCCGTCAACCCCTTTGCTAAACTTTTTCCTTGGCCCATTACACTGAAGTATTGATGAGAAGAATGGCAAACGTTTCTCTTTATTGGGATTTAAATCAGAGTGCACACAACTGGATCAGATAAAGACTTCTTCCCAGAAGAAGTACCCAGGGGCTATCATATAAAATTCTGTTTGGGGACGCTTCCATTTTTCCTGCAAACAAAATTTGTAGGTACTACTGTAGTCAAGAAATTTAATAAAATGAAGGTTTCCTATGTTGCTCCCTTAAGGAAAATTTGGGCGAAGTTCTGAATTGCAGAATCTTCCAAAGACAAGTGACGAGGTTTCTTGGAAATTTATTTGAATAATTACATTTACAGCTATGTAAACTCGGTGTAGTGCGCTATGGATACACTTTTAGGTAAAAAAAAAAAAATACAAGAAATGATTTTAATAAGAAAAGGAAACTAGACTAAAACTTATTTACCTTGTAAGTAAAATTATTTTGTGTCCACTGGATACATGTCTTTAGATTGAAACTATTTTCTAATATTTCTATCCTTTCCAGACGTCATGAAATTTAGTAAGAAGGCAGTCAGATATCACTGGCCTTTTCTTTTTTCATCATGGACATTTTGGAGTCTGGCAGACTTGGTTTGAATGTCAGTGTTGTTCTCTGTAAACTGCGTCACTTGGGATAAGTGTCTTAACCTATCTGTCTTTCAATTTCCTTGCTTGTCCAATGAGAAGAATACTACAGTACAAAGTTATGCATTATTGTGGAAATTAGAGACAGTGCACGTAGACTATCTACCAGAGGGTATGGCACACAGGAGGCACTAATTAAGTTATAGCTATGGTTATTATAGTACATTACAGATTGGAGGGAGATCATCCTGAGCCCTTCAGTGTTCAACTGAGGAATCTCAGAGCACAGGGTTGGAATGACAGATGTCAAAGAACTAGTCAATATTACTGACTCTATTCCAGTGCTCAGGGAGAAATAACCACAGTGAGATACAGTGACTCCTTCAGGGCCAGTCAAAAAAATATGGACATGAACAGGAAAGCAGTTTTCCTAATCAGGTATCCACCACCATTTGCTGCCATGTCTCCAAAAATAAACAAATAAGCAAAATAAAACACCCTTTCTGACCTTTTACTTTTGCTGGCTATTTTTTAATCTTGTTTGATAATTTACTCTGACTTTAGGATGAATGATGTCAAAAGCAAATTTTGTTTCATCTTATTTTTAGAATAGATTTGGAAAGTAAATTAGCTGTCTTGCAGATTAACATTTATTTGACTTACCTTGCATAATTAAGGACATGTTGGAGAGCCTGCCTGTAATTGCAAATATGTTGCTTGTTAAAGTTTTAAGGAAAGCTCTCTTTCCTAACTAAGAAGTGGTACTCCTTAGATGCACATTTCCATTTTCCACTGATGTACAGCTTTTCCTTATGAGCTTTTAGGTAGAGTGAAAAATCAAACCTTTTGTTTCTTTTTTTTTCTCTGGTACCGGGACTCAAACTCACAACCTTGCACTTGCCAGGCAGGCGCTATGCCACTGAGCTAAATCCCCAGCCCCTCAAACCTTTTCTTAAAGAAATCCATTAATCAGTTGCTGTCTTCTGAGAGGGAAGGAAGAAGGAGCTGATGTGCACAGTAGTTGTTAAGCAAAAAGCAAAACAAAATGAGCTAAAATAACCCCAAAACCAATTTGGCTTTCCTCGAGAGACAATGAACCTGCAGGAGGACCTAAAGGATGAAGTTAGCAATAAAACAATATTCTTCCCTCAATTTGCACACAATGCTTTAATAATTTCCTGCATGGTTTTTCCTTCTATAGAAATCTGTGAAGTTGCCATGCAGTATTCCATATAATGAGAACCTCACTTCTGATTCACTGACAAGGGTGAGCACTCTCTATATTCAGCATAGAGATAGCTCTGTAGCCTGGCATCTAAGTGTTCTGACTAGCATTTTCAGAGCAACCAAAGTCTGGACATAGATTCTGCTACCTGGGTGATTTAAAGATATCTAATAGGTCTTTAAACACTGTCAGTATAGTTGAAGGAGATATGATAGATATCTAGCTTAAACTATGCATCCAATTCCCTTAAATATTCTATTCATCACTGGATCAGGGCAGATATTGACAATATCAGCTTTAGGAACTTTCCATGAAAGCTGTCCTAGATGGATTAGACATTAGCTGTCTAAAGCCTAAGCTAGACATACTTAGAGCTGTTACTGCTTTGGATGAGGAAATTGTACTAGAGTATGGTAAAAGCCAATTTTGGATAGAAGGATGAATAAATCAAGCCAAAGGAAAATATACCACTAGCTATGACAAGAATAAAAACTTAGTTTAATATTAGCTTTAACAGTTATATAAATTTTGGCACCCTCATTATAGATGCTTCAGAGTTCATGTAAATCCTGTTCATCGGAACTCTTTATCACCGATTTTCAAGCAAGAAAGCTGCAGAGAACCAATTACTTGCTTTATTTGGAAAAGCTTAGATATTCATTCTCTATGTGGCAGGTTGAATGTGGTAGGTGACATGAGCAGTTTTCACACTAACAACAACTCAGGAGAATGACAGTTTTTAGCACAACACAAGGTCCATACCTTTCTTTCTTCTGCAGAAATCCTTATTAATACCCACAAGAGTTTTAAAACTGCAAAAAAGATGGGACCCAGCCTAATGCATTTCCTGGAAAGATGCATCTGAGTTATTCATTCATTCATTAAATATTTATTATGGACCTACTATGTGTAAGAAGTGACAGCTGATATAGAGAAAAAGAAACACTTTACCGTAATACTTGGGGGCTGTGTTCTCTGAGCAAAAAGTAATCCTCTTTAGGATATTTATTAATTTTTTGGTACTAGTAATTTAACTCATGACCTCACGATTGCCAGGCAGGCGCTGTGCCGCTGAGGTATACCCCTGGCCCTAGTAATCTTCTTTAAATAACTGAATTTCCTTTTAGAAACACCTTGCATAAATAAGTTACTTAATTAATTAATTTCAAAATAAGCATGTATAGTCTTCCTCACACAGTTTTAAAAATTAGTGGAGGAGGTGGAGAAGGTTAAAAATATATTATTAGTTTCTCATCTCATGGCATTTATGGCTTTAGGAAAAACCTACCATTCATGAAAGAAGTGGAAAGCAAAACAAAGTAAAGTACAATCAAGTGCTAGCTGGGCAGTGTAGACACTGTTGAAACTCATATTAAAGGGCTGGGTTATGCACAAAGGATTTATGGAAGATAAATACCTGAAAGAATGTTATACCTTTAAATTTTGATGGTATTTGGAATTTAATCTCAATATGGCAAATGGTAAATGGCTAAAGAGTAACCTTTTACTACTAAAATAATAAATGACCACTTAACAAATTGAACATATTGGTGTCACTATATTTTTTTGGCATGGAAAGATATTCATAATATATTAGATATAAAAAGCACATTGTAGCACATAATTGCATAATGTGAGTCCATTCCTTGAGAATTAAAATATATGATATACATGGAAAAAAGTTTAAAAGCATAAACACTAAAACATTAATGGTGGTTTCTTATGTGGTAGGCTTATGGTGATTTTATTTAAAATATTTTCATTCTTTTTTATAATTTTTCCATAAAAACTATATATTATTTGTGTAATTACTTAAAAAAGCATTGTCTTCAGAAAACCCAGTAAACAAACACTTTGTAAAACTCCAAAATAAACATATATGCCCATATCTTTGAGAAGAAACAGAAGAATGAATAAATAACTAAGCAAATAGATTGGGTGATATATGATGCCTAAATGTGGTGCCTTAGCTTAGTGACCTATGATGGGCCTGTGATCCACATCTCTAAAGTTATAAAATTAATTGGAAGACACAGACTTGTTCACAAATTTCAAGCAATAAAGTTGAGTTGGAGGTTTGTCCTTTGAGGTTGAGAGGCACATTTAGAAAAAATTAAAGTGGGATTTAACTCCCATAGAGGGCAGAAATAAATAGATAAATAGCAAGAAGGAATTAATTATGATAGAGATCCTATATATTGAAAGTATAAGTAACCTCAAGAATGATTTAGATAAAGTAACAGAAGAAAAGTTTATTAAAGGTTGTTAAGAAAATGGTAGAAATGTCAACATGCTTGACAGACCTGATCCCACACAATGCAGGCCACAGAGGTGGGCCTTGAGGCTCTCAGGTGGGCCAGGTAACCCTTTAGTTGAGTGATCTTGGGCAGTTTATGAGAGGATAGACTTAGAGAGGTTGGCAAGCCAGGCAGGCACTCAGAGGGCTCTGAGGAATAGTTATTTTATCAACCAGAAAGGAAACACTTCAAGCTTATAATAACGTTGATGACCATAATAATGCTTATGGGCTAAAATTCATCTTACATGTCCCTATTTTCAGGCTAGATTTCAGAGAAGGTGTCCATTGGAGGCACAATGGGTAGAGAGAGTACAGTTTTACAATAGCCTTAGGGTTTTGTGAAGTCAAATGAAATCTTTAGATGATCAAAGAAGGAATGTTTTGGTTTTACCTCGAGGGCTGTTCAGTGATGCTTCTGATGCTCTCCCGCCATCTCCACAGTGACTCTGGTCAAAAGGAAGGCACTGATCACCTGTTCCTGCCACCACTTCAAAATTCTTGGACAGATCTTTTGTTTCCACAAGAGATTTCAACCTGTAGACTTTTCGAGTATTGGTGTCTGAGAGATAGAGTGATTCGGACACAGGGTCCATAGCCAGATAGTATTTGTGAGCTGGGCTTGTGCTAAGGAAGAGAAAAGTAAAGTTATTCACATCAATTTGTTCAACATGCACCACTTGGGGCCTGCCTTTTGTCACACATGGAAAAATCTCTTAATAAATAAAACAGTTTATGTATATTTCTGCTTACCTACCAAGGGGACAGACACTCCTTTTTCTAGTACTGGGTCTAAGTCTGAAAAAAATCCAGTATGTACTGCTAGCTAAAATGATGCTGACATTTAAATACTATTTATTCGAGGGTAGAAAAAACAGAGGACAAAAACAATCGCAGGAGATAACTTTTCTCATACTTCTTATACCCTGCTATCTAATTACCAGCTGGATGACTGCCTGGGTGTGATATAGTCATTGAGAACTCTGCAAATCCAAAACAGAAGTTATTTTTTTTCCAACCTTCCCCACTCCTCATAAACCTACTTCTCCGCTGGGTTGCCTTCCTTATTTGGGGACTGACAACCTCCTATTGTCAATGAAAACACGCGTCCAAAGCTAGCAGTGTGTTGATGAAGGAGAATTGTGCTAGAGGTACACTGCCAAACTTTTCATGTCCAGCTTCCCGTTTTTAGATGACGACTACTTCTCCAATGCATTTTTCTTCTTTCAGGATATGAAAGAATTGATTATATTTTAACTTCTTAAAGTTAGAATAATAATTATATGATTGTCTAGTCATATAGCCACACCTCCTAAAATTGACACAAATGTTACCTCAACTGAATTTTGGTGTTGTTGAAACCCTTCAGTTACATATTATCAGAGAAGCTCATGTGATTTTTACTTGTGCAGATGATTGAACTTACTTAACTATGTTTCCTTCTTGCCAATTTCATGCGTGTATATATATTTATGTGTGAGTGTGTGTGTGTGTGTTACTGAGGCTTGAACTCATGATCTTCACACTGAGCTACATCTCCAAACTTTTTTTAAAATTGATATTGGCTCTCACTAAGTCGGTAAGTTTCCCAGGCTGGGCTTGAACTTGTGATCCTTTTGCCTCAGTCTCCCACAGTGCCAGGATTACAGGCCTGTGCCTCTGAACCTGGCTTAATTTCATTTTTTATGGCTGCTATAACTTTAGTTTTATGGATATTTTGCTTGAACCCAAGGTTCACGTACTACTGACATCATTCAAGCCCCAAACCTGGAAATTATCCCGAGTCCTCCTTTTTTTTCACATGCACCTGACTATATATGTAACCTCTCTTTCACAATCATTTTCCTCGTTCAGTCCTTCTATCATTACATCAGTTCTAACTTCCGTCAGCTCTGGCCTGGAATACTTTCTATAGACTGGCACATAGAAGATGATTTTGAAATCTTTAGCCCATTTATCTACTACCTCTAGGACTATTTTGATCATGTGGCCGTCATCATTAAAAGCCGTTTAATGTTCTGTGGTGTGGCAGACAAACCCTTCTTTGCTTAATTCCTTCTCATATGCCTTTTGAGGCTTTAGTCAAGCTCCATTTCCTTAAGGAAGACTTCCACAAATCTCCAGATTGGGTTATTGAACCATGCATAAGGGGATTACATATTATATCTTTGTTTATGTGTCTGTATCCTGTCCAATAAGCCATGAGAGCTTGGAGGAGAGCAACCTTCCTTGTTATTCTCTAATGTGCTCAATGCATAGAGCTCCACTTAGCACACAGTTGCCTAAGACAGAAACCAGGAGCTGTTCTTTTTCAACTGTTTCTTTCCAACTTTCTTCAGATCCAGTGAAATGACATGTTTTATTTTTTTAATTCCACCTTTTAAAATCATCTCCAATCTGATCACTTATCTTTATCTCTGATGTCAGAAGTTCAAGGCCTCATTATATTTTACCTAAACTCCTTCCTTGGTATCATTTCTATATTAGGTGTTTATTAACATTTTTAAAAAGCATTTAGTACGTGCCTATAATGTGCGCAAGATCTGTGCTGTGGTCTAGAGGCTTTTGTGCAAGATAAAAGTTTCATTCTTCATGAAACTCACTGTCTAGTGGGGCAGGCAAATAAAGAGGGCGTGACTGTTATAAGTCCTACTATTATGACAGAAGAAGTAGAGGGAGAAAGATGAGTAGAGAGGAAGGACTTGTGACACAGCAGTATTTATTACATTGTATTAACATTGCTTTTTAAAAATTATTTCCCAAAATAAAAGATAGATAATAGGAAGCAAGGACATAGGTCTACTGCAAATGGTAAGGCAGTCAAGGGATGGAGGGAGGGGAGAGAATGAGGAGGGGAAAGAGATGCAGAAAGAATTAAGATGTATTATATACACATAGCAGCTCCCCACTATGAATGTAAAAGATTAACATTATGTACTGCAAACATACAGTAATACAAATTAAAACTAAGAAATGAAATTATGCTTCAATCCAGGATACTAAATTACAGTGAATCATCCTGTGTCCTTAGGCTCTTCTGGGCTGTGATAATTTCTCAAACTTTTCTTGGTTCTGATGACCTTAACAGTTTTGGGGAGTACTGTTCAGTTGTCTCTTGACTGGAATGTGCCCAATAAGTGCCATTTTGATCAAGTCATATTAAGGGTACAAATTATCAACATGACATCACCGATGTGGTTGAACTTGATCTCCGGAGGCAGTATTTCCTTCTAGCTTAATAAGATGATCCAGAGTCATCTTGTATATTCCTTGCCCCAATCCTAGAATCAACCATTTCTCCAGTACCCGTTGTTCCTTTTATTGAAAAATCATATCATAAACCAAGATCAGGGTTCTGGGTGTAAGCAGCATCTTCCTCTCCCTCTCTCCCCCTTGAGACCAGACTTGTAAGTGAAATAAACTGGACACACTTATGTAAATCAGTCTCTCTCCCTCCCTCCCTTAATCCCTCCCTCATTCTTTTCCTCTCTTCCACTACACTATGAGCTTTTAGCAGGAAGGAAACATAATCACTCTCTCCGTGTCTTTGGGTCCAAATAAGAGTGCCCAACAGGACTGGTATTGAGTAACTGCTGAACTAAACTGACTATAGACATGAAACTAAGACACCCAAGACTTCAGGCCTTGGCTACCTAGCCAAGTAAAATGGAAGGGCAGTGGCTCAAAGAATAAAGATACCTTTAAGAGTGGTACGTTCTTCATTGTATTTAACCTTTCAGCCTATTGATACATGTCAATGATAATAATGATGATGAGACTAGAAAATACTATATTGAGACTCAGTTTACAGTTTTCATTAAAAAAAAAGGTCATATCAGAATACTTGCTTTTTTTCTCCTTACCTGCATTGAGATAAGATTTCTTCAACCCTGGAACCACCGTACCATTTGCTGTATGTAAATGGTATAGGGCCCCAACACCTTCCAGCACTGATTTGGCAATTTTACTAAACAAGGCATCTCTGTAGCAAAGACTTTTTACATAGGGGTTGGAGTGAAAGTTTTTATACGCTCCATTCAATTTTTACCTTCATGACAAAATTTCCCCAATGCGTTTCGATCTTTCTAGAATAAGGAAGGGGTTACAACCCCCCCCCCCACCGGGAAAAAACCCTGCAATTCTTTGTAGCCAGCTTGTGCAGTTTCAACAGAGTCAGATTAATCATGCTTTGTTTAGGAAGAGTCCATAGGCTATTTTTCCAAGAGAAATGTTATCCACACAAAAGTACTTTGGAATGCATTACATTCATTCATTATTGAATATCTCCAATGTGCCTGTGAGGGAAGTTAGAATTAGCATTCTTCTCAAATCTCAGCTGGGGGAACCTGTACACTAGGGGGCTTGCTTAGGGTCACTAACAAGTCTGGGCCTTACCAAGATTAGATTAGATCATATGTGACTGTGTGTGCAGAATATTATCAGAATGCTCCTTTTCTGAAAGTGGAAAAAAATCAGTGTTGTTGCCTTTTGAGTTACATGCTTTACTTTGTTCAGCAATCTTGTTCTCAAACTCTGTGTACTGGATTTTAGAAAATGGAATAGCCCAGCATACCAAATTCAAACCCGATTAATGTTATTTTCTTGATAGTCAACAGTTAGGAACGTCCCCTATACTGGTGTGTAATTTCTTGCCATTTCATGCTATTTCCCAAATGCACTTCAGCTCTTTTGAAATTGAATTCTTTCTGTTTTTTGAAAACATGCCACACCTGAGAAAGAAAAACCACTGTACTACATTCCAATCTACTTTAATCCCTCGTGTCTAAATGCATATTGCAATTTGAAATATGTGAATTTTCTTCTTTTTTTGATAATTTGGGTGTTAGACTTATTGTCACCTTTGGGTAAGTTTTACATTCAAGCAGTGCCCTTCAAGTTAGCAAAGACTACTTCATGCATGCAAGTTAAAAATCTCATATATTGTTAAATGGAGAATTAATGCTTATGATTAACACTGTGCAACACTTTATCAGTAAGCAATTTGACAACTTCCTTAATTTGCTTAAGGAATCAGTCATGTCAAAGTAACAAGGGTGATCTTGTGCATTGGAATTTAGAAAGTGGTAACTCCTAAATGCAATCCAAATTTGAAAACTCTATTGGTGCCATTTTTATGACAATTGCCATCTGGAAATGCACAAATTTAACATTCTCCTTTCAATTTCAGGAGTTTAGAGCAGTTTTGACAACTGTAATGTATCTATAAATTGAACAGAAATACTCATTATGATTAATTTTAGAGCAATGTGTGGTAGTGCTGGTAAACAGTAAGTGGTCAGTGTGGACTTTTCTACTATAACTTTTTGGCCAAAAGCAATAGAAACCATGAGGTAACACCAAAGAAAAAAGAAAATATTTTATTAAAGAAAGTCATCACTGTCACTCTTAATATACTTGTCAGCTGTGCTTTTGTACGTAGAAAGATTTCTGTATCACTTCTCTACTTGCAACTTGAAAACCTCCAATCTTTTGAACTTATGGACTCATTTGTGAAGTCACCTTAGGGAAATATGATGAGACTTACAGCTTTGCTTTCCCATGGAGTACTGAACCGCCAGCTTCCACTTGCTTTCTTTTCCTTATGTGCTGCTCCTTCAGCAAAATTCCTACGGAGTGAGGCAGCCCGCTTCTTTTAGAAGACACTTACCAGCATGATAATTTCCAAATTGACTTTCACACTATTTCTTTAACCTCATTTAAGAAGCAACATTTCCCTGTTAAGCACACCGTTAGGAGGTTACCTCCTAGGCAAGAAGGGACATCAACAGCATCCCGTGTGATTTGCTTACCTATGTCTGGTATCTCTGTTTCTAGGGTGCACAAGGTATCCACGAGTGGCAAGTAAAAGCAAATAGAGAGTCATCAGTATGGTTCAACAAACCCAATCTAACCAGACATACCAATTCCTAACCCACTTTGCTGCAATTAGGGAGATCCACAGGGATCACTTAGTTAGCTATGCGACCAAAGTCAATCCGGTCTCTCCAGGCTTCTTGTCCTAAGATGGTATACAGGTTGTTGTATGTCTGCTTGATGGGTAGGCCTAGTTCCAAGGCAAGTTTTTCACAATGTTCCGCCCAGACCATCTTCATCAGAGTCACTCGAGTTCTTGCTCATGTGCAGTTTCCAGGTGCTCTCCCTAATCGCTAAATCAGAATCCTAATATAGAGTGAGGTCTTTGAATTTTATTTTTAACAAACTCAGCTGGTGATTCTGATACAGAATAAGACTCAGCATAAGAACCACTGGGCTAGGAGTTGAAGAAACAGGCCCTGAAAATGATCTGATCGTTCTAAATTCTGTTTTAGCCACCACCCTATCAAAAGGTAAATCGCTGTGTTTTGCTATCAAGTCCTGTGCTGGACAGACATTCTAACCCTAACCTTAAACCACTTATCTGAGCTCAGAGATAAGATAGGGATATCTATTGTGCATATTCCTTAACAATATTAAGAAGCTTCTCAACAAGTTGAAGGTATGAAGGTTTTCTTCTTAGACTATGATAGACTGTCCCTGGCATCAAAACTGCTCATTAAAACAGCTTCAATAAAACATCACCTATATGAACCATTAAAGCCTTGCATCTTCCAGCCATCTATGCTCCAAGGGGGCAACTGGGGTGGGTGAAACAGAAGTCAGCCCAGAAACAACAGAACATTTTGGCAGCCCCTGATCCGTGAGCCCCTTGGCAAGGAGTATTGCCTAAGGCAGTTCACACTGGGACATGGTACAAGGCTTCTCACACGGGAGCTCAATCTGTGTACCGACCTGACTTTGGGTCGAATCTGCCTGGAATTTTAATCATCTGTGAAATCCAGTCATTTTAATTTTAAAATTATTTTAAATCTGGCCCCTGTGTCGTTTTGAAAACACAAAGATAACAAAGCTTTTTTCTAAACTAGAAAATATTCTTACTCTTTGGAATGTCAGGGAAGAAGAAAAGATACAGAATTATTTCATTTGAACCATCTGCTAAAATGGATTGAACTCTTTTGAAAAAAAAAAAAAAACAAACAAAACCTTTCTGGGATTTTACTAGTTGGGCCACAGGTCAGGATCCACTGACTTTTCTGTTCCCTGGCTCATCTTAAAAGGGTAGGTATCCTGTGGGCTGCCACAAGGTCAACCAGTAAGCATGCTGAGCTCTGATTAGAAACCTGGCCTCAGGCATTTGCACCTCTTTCAGTTTCTTTGTCTCTTAGACACTTGCTTGCTTTTGCGCCTCTAAATTATAGGGTGAGTGTATTTGAGGCTGGCACTCATCACTGTAACACAGTTGATTTTCCTGGAGGAAGCTTAGCTGTGAAAATACTAGAAAGACCCATTTGTGTGGCTACAAAGGCTTTTGAAATTCTTAGGCAACGGCAAGGAGTAGGAAGGGGGATGGCTTGATTTTCTTGCAGCTGCTTCTGATCCTGCCAATAATGTCATTGTGAATTTGGAAAGATGTCCCATATTATGCAGAGCAGCTTCTTTCATTAACATCTCAGAGGGAGGAAGTGAAAATGACGGAATTTATTTCCAGTGTATGACCTTGTTCTGTCTCAGAATTACTTTTAGTTAAAGATTTAAGATTGAGCCACCACCAAAGTCAGCTTGCTATCTAGCTAGTAACTGACTGCATGCTGAGGTGCCCATGTGTGAGTTCCTCACAAGTGCTCGGGCCCATCAGTGGCATAAGCACTTGGCAACTGACTGATTTAGAGGTTGCCCTGAGTGAGGAGGAGGAACGAGGGTAACTGCAAATCTTTTTAGAGCAAGAGATACTCTTAATGATAGCACCTGTGGATTGATCTTTGATTTTCTCAGGATCTAAATGATGAAAAGGAGCCATCAACTCTTCTTTTTCCTTAAAAAAATTATTGACATGTGATTTCTATACCACAAAATTCATCATTCCAAAACATATTCAGCAGTTCCCAATATCTTCCGAGTTGTGTAACTGTTACTGTCATCCAATTCTAGAACACTGTTTTTATCTTGTGAAGAAATTTAGTACTGTTTGGCAATAGTCACATCGCATTCAGCCTTCCCTTAGTCCTAGGCAATTAAAGATCTGATTTCTATCTTTACAGATTTGCTCATCTTGGATCTGTCAAGTAAATGGAATCATATAATATTTGCCCTTTTTTGCCTGGCCTCTTCCATTTAATATAATGTACTATTCATTATTTTTATGTTTTTGTGAGGTGAGCAATGGGAAATTGGAACTATGTCAGTGTTGGAGCCTTTGTCTAGTGACTTGGCATCATGGGAGTTGCAATGGCTTGCTTGGTCATAGCAGCCACATCTTACTCATTCTTCATGCTCTCCTTGGCATCTTGTCTTATTCTTGGCCAGGTATACTTGGTGGTAAAGGAAGAAATGCCTTCCCTGCTTGTCTTTCCATGGTCTTCTTCTTTTGCAAACCCTGTGCTCATTCTTGCCTACCACTGACTTCTGAGTGCTTCTTACCCTCTCAAAGAATATCAAAGACCAACTTCCCCCGTACTCTGGCTCTGTCCCTCACCCTTACCACAACTTACCATTTTGTGCTTTAGAGCCCTGCTTTCAGCGAGAAGTCTCTGTGAGGAGCAATCTGATGAATGAATGCATGTGCATAGACTAATGGATGGTTTTCGCTTAATGGGCCTTTCTATCCCTATGTTGGGACTGTAAGAGACATTATAACTTAATTCAAAGCAACACAGTTTTTTAGAATGGAAATTTTGGACACTGAGGATGACCATTGAAACTTTGGACATCAAAGATAACCAGTGGGTGAGGTAGATGGATCTTTTGAGTGTCACTGCTTATACATAAGCTCAAATGGAGGAAGTGACCACCTATTTCATCTACATGCAGTGTTGCTAGTAGTAGTAGCTCTAGTGCTGCTGACAAGAATATGGTTCATGTCCACTTGTCAGCTATTTGTAGAACTCTCAAAGCCCTGGTTCCATTTGTTCTTTCAGCTGAGTACTATACAAGTTCCACTGCCCCTCAGCATGTTAACTGACCCTAAATGGGTGCTATTTTTGGTCTATTTCATTTCCAGTCCATGACAGGAGTCAAGTCCTGAGAATAGTGTAAGAAATATTAACCAGTCATTGGAAAAGAAACAGTAAAATCTCAAGAGAAATTTTCATGTCACATTGACATTTGTTGAGTCCAAATTACTCAAGGTACTAAGAAGCATTTACCAGCTTCTTATTTTCTTTTCTTTCATTTTAAGGGAAGGATAAAATAAATATCCTGAGAATAACGGAATTCCAAAATATAGCAGCATAAGGCTTTTTATAATGAATAAATCACTTCCAGTTATACTTAATGGGTTTTCTAATAGAACTGTGAAATTAGGAGATGAGAGGGGAGCAGGAGGATATTACACATTTGAATTCTTGCAAAGCACTTGATATGATGTCTCCTATATTACTCATATAATTATCCCTGTTAGTTTAAGAACACTGTAAAGTGGCTCTGAGCTCATGATTAATGAAAAATGAAGCAATCATAATTGATGGGAAATAGTTTAAGGACTTGAGAATGCTTGAACTAAAGAAGAAAAAGCTTAGGAACTTATGATAACTTTCTTCTCACTTGTGAATGTTTGTCCAGTAAAGGAGATAAGTGATTTCTGTGCTGCCTCAGACGGTAACATTTGCCACTATTAAGTGGATGTTTCCTAGAGGTAGATTTAAGCTGTATATAAGAAAGATTTTTAGCAGAAGCATCCAAAGATGCAGTCAGCTTTCTTGAGATGTATTTAAGGTTCACATTATTGAAGGATAGCAAGAAGAAGAGATGATATACTGTCAGGCATACACTGGAAATAATAGGGAACCTGATAGCTTCCTGGATCTTTCTAATGTTAAGCTCACATACCTATATTACTTTAAACATATGTACAATGTTGAGTGTTAATGAAGTGTGTGTGTGTGTGTGTGTGTGTATTCACATGTGGAGCAAATCCCTAGCAAAACAAAGATCTAAACTATCCTACATTGATAAGAATCTATTTTTAAAAGTCTTCAGAGAGTATATTTTTAAAAATCTTTCAGCTTTATTATCTCACCTCATTCTTCCACTGAAAAGAAGTATGGAGATGTGTATTTTTGGATAAAATCTGTAGAAAATTAGGCAAAGGGGTACTATAGACTTGAATAACAAGAAATAATATGTCTGTTGGCAGACATCGAAAGACAATGACATCACTGCCTTTCCTTTATTTGTTCAGCCAATTGTGGGCCAACAAGAGAAAATAGATGCTTGGGAACCAATGAAAATGAAGTTATTTTTAGGTCAGATGAAAGAAGCTCAATTGGGGATAGTCTGGATCGGGAGGGCTGAAATTGGAAACATCTACAGACTTCTAATCTTTAAAATGTCAAGGGGCATCTGGAATTTTTAAATGTTGCCCAAATCTGCAACAAAAGGAAGGAGAAAAAGGCATCCATTAAGGGAAAACTTCGTGTCCTCTCCAAATGTCATCAAATATTGGGCTGAGAGCTACGCTTTTGTGGATCTCAAAAAAAGTTAAACTGCATGAGGCATGTAAGAGGATGATGGAATATAAACTTGAATTCAACTTTATAAATAAGGAAGTAGAGTACAAAGTAATACATTACATGATCCATAATATGATAGCAGGTTAAGATCTAGAAGGTTCTCTACTGTTTTCTATAATAACTTGCTAATAATATTGCTCTTCTATTCACAATTTTGAAAACCAATAAAAATCACTATATTAGTCTGTGTTTCCAAGGAGACAGATGATTCAACCACATCCAATGACTAATGTGCATGGAGCAGAGAGCAATTAAATTAGCTAATCTGAATAACAACAACAATAACAACAACACTGGTACAAAATGAAGTTTCTTTCTAAACACAGCACAATTCAATAACATTATAGTTCTTAAGATAGCATGGTCTTCTCAAATCATCTTATATTCTTCCCAGGAAGTTTACATCTGGAAAAGTTACAAAGCAAATAGATAAATCCACCAATTGCCTTTGAAAGATTCAGTATACACACATAGGCTGCTGGTCAGAATAGATGCTTTTTGAAAAGTGAATCTAATAAGAACTACATTAATTTCTGGGTAAACATGACAGATAGTGTATGCTGACATAAATTAATTTGATGATCTTGAGTATATAGTCAAATAGTGAAGGAGTTACCCATCAGCTAGATCAAAATGATCATGTGTATCCAATCAGCTTATTTCTCAGACAGCCAATTACAGGAGTATTGGAATAGAGAAGAGAGAATTGTTTCTCTTGCCGAATTTAATGCAAGAGATCCTAAGCAAGAGTCGGTGCTAGGGCTTTGCTATAGGGACATGCTGTTGTTGCAGTGGGAGGGGCCAAGGAGGGAAAAATGTGACTCCTTTAATAATGTGTGCAATTTTGAGTGACTATTTGTTTTTTTTTATTCAGGAAGAGGGCCCACTGCCTTAAATAGACTCTCAAAGAAATCTGGGACTAACAAAAATGTTAAGCAAAATTTAAAAAAAAAATCTTAGGTCAGAAAAGCCAGCTCGGGGGATTTGGACTAAGTGAGAAAGCTTGGGTGTGTGAGTTCATGGTGTGTACATGTCTCTGTGTCTGAAAATCTATGGCAATGAGAGAAAATCGTGTTATGGGGTAAGAATGAATAGAGGCATTAGCAAATACTTCAAACTGTCAGAAAACTAATTTTTCTTTATATGGAGATAACCACTTTGCAACTAAGGTGCAAGTTATTCTACTTTATACTTCAAATAACTTTGTGCTGAAGGTCATAAGGTACTTTGGACTAACATGCAAATTTGTGAATTGTTAAAGATTCTTGACCAAGAGAGAATCTCATCACTGAATGACAATTGTTCCCCCTTAGGTAAATTTACATTTAAATGACCAAGGAAAGGACTAAACTTAGCTGGTGATTCTTCATACTATTTTTGTAGATAATTTGCTATTTTTCCTTTGAGGAATTAGGCATACAAGCTTCACAGGGTTAATTTCGTGAGCTCAGGGAAGACACAATCTCCGTCGGTTTGACAGCTAGCATCTGCATGACTGAAATGCTCCGATGTTGGATTAATTGCTCAGTGCTCCCATTCATGTCTGGCATCATGTAGATATTCTAAACACCCAGAGGGTTTTGGAACAAATGTAAACTGTTGTATAAATCTTTCCCAAATTCAGGCATATAAGCATCTTGTTGATTTTCTAGTAAGTAGGTGCCCAAAGATATATTACTGGAAATCACAAGCCCCTGTGAGGTGTGGCATGCTGAGTTTTAGGACACTTGATTATGGTTGGAGGCTATGATTCATACCTCTCTACACTTGCTGGTGTGTTTCTTTCTTTATAAAGTCTTAACAGTATATTTTTTATTAGTCAAGGGATTTAACAGCTTTTTTCCTTATGACAGTGTTTGCAATTATAATTAAGAAATGTATTAAAACTGGAATGAATTAATGTGAAAAATGGATTGGGGCTTGGAACTAGAAGAATTCCCCAGCTTGGTGTGAAGGAATAATTCAGTTTGGGAAAAGGGGGGCCGATGCCAAATCAAACATGACAATCTGAAAAATGTTGAGGAATGCCCTTATAAATTCCAATTTCCATACTAGAGTGAACACAGGTGTTAAAAATAACTCAAGGCTTCTCATGTAGTTTGATGGGCCTTGTGTATTATCCAGATTTCTCTTTGTTGGGACAAAGTGCCAGACATACACAATCTGAAGGAGAAAACGGTTCATTTGGCCCATGGTTTCAGTCCATGCTTGGCTGGCTCCAAGGAGCAAACATCCTGGTGGAAGGCCATGATGGAGCACAGCTACTCACATGACAGTGTTCAGGAATCAGAGCATAAGGGAAGATTGCCAGTAAAGAAATACCCTCCAAGGACACACCCCCAATCATTCCGCTTTTCCAATTGGGCTCCATCTCCTAATAGTGCATTTAGCCATGAGTATCAGTGGAGTAATCCACTCATGAGTAGAGTACCTCCATGACCCAGTCACTGGGGAGTCTCTAAATCCATTCAATTTGACAATTAAGATTAACTGACACGCCTCAATAGTACTCTGAACGTGCAATTTTCTTCATCAGTGTGTCTGCTATTTCAGTCACTGTTTTTGAGGTTGCTGAAAAGATGCCTGAGGCAAAAATGATTTTATGAAATAGTTCCTGAAATGACATCAAAATCTTCTGGACTATATAGAAACTTTTAGCTTAAATTTCCAGAGATATATGTCAGCATTAAAGCTTTCGTAGTTAATTAGAAAAAAAAAAAAAAAACTCTACCAATTTACCCAGAAGAGAGAAAACAGGTTTATTTTTCTCTAATGGGGTGGGGGTAGATGCTTCCTTTTTCTTGAACTCTAGAGGATATATTGTGTCTCAGCCTCAGAAAGGCAAGAAATAAGCTGATGAAGCCACAGTCTACTTAGCCGTAATCTTTATGTAAACTTCAAGATATGTAGTAACAAAAGAGACGAACCCCTTACAAAAAGTGTTAATGTGTTTTACTCTTAAGAAAAAATTCCTAGAATGGAATAAAAAAGTCCTAAAATGGAATAAGAAAATGCTTTAATCATTATGGGGTTGAGTGTTTAAAGCCAGAGAACTAATTCTTTTCTTTCTTTATCTTGCCATGAATAAATAGACCTTCATTTTCTTCTTTATGAAACTACCACTTGAAAAATTTGGACCTAAAGGACTTAGGAAGTTTAGCTTTTTGGATCTGGCAGTACCTCTGCCTCCTATAGCAGAATAGATCTTTTAAAGTTAGGACTGATGTTGGCTATCAATGAGTGAGTTACTCACCTGACCACCGGGAAGTAATGACAGCCACGTCAGTGACAACAATGTACACAGAGAAGACATCAAATACAGGAATGTTAATATTTTCTGGTTCTCCAAAGAAGTGCTCAAAAGTTTCTTCAAGTAGGAGGAAGAAGCACATTGACCATTATTCCTATTCCTGCAGTCTAGGGCTATAATTCTGGCATCTGCATTTTCCACACTTTCTGGCAATACCTTGTCTCTTCATGCTACCTCATTCTTGCTTTTTAAAATTCATCTGCTAGGCAAACATAGAGATTGCAGGAGACTTACCTTAATTCCAGAATACTAACGGAGTTTCCCAAGGGGAATATTCGCCTTACAAAATTGAAGTCACCAACATACACACTGCCATCGGGACCGGCAGCTAAGGCGACAGGAGCGAAGAGTTTGTTGTTATGAGCTGGGCCATTGCAGTTGGTGCAAGCCACACTCCTTTGGTGTCCATTACCCATTATGGTTGCTATCACTGGGGGCTGCTGGGAAATAAACATATTTTCTCCATTTCCTTTATGTATGATTCCTAGACAGTAAAAAAGGGATTTGAAAAAGTAATTACCACACAATAATCTTGGCAACATTTAAATTTTTCTCTCCTTCATTTGAAATTAGAAATTTGGTTTTGCATAAGAGAATCTGAAAGTGAAACACACTGCCCTTCATTTTGCTTAACTGCATAATTGCAATAGTAATATAACACTCTGCTTTAGTTTGTCTGTCTGTACAGTGGGGATGTAAAACGAGGTCCTCTAATGCTGATTTCACAGGCCTCAATAAAGAATCTTGCAACTAACTTTTAATGATCTCTTGTTCACTCTAGGCTTTGTGAACCATCTGTGGCTAATTTTTCATCTCTGGTTGGCTGTCTCCTCACGCCTGGCCCATGTCTTGAAATCCTCCAATAGCTACATATTCACTATAGGATAAGGGACACATTTCCTTACTGTTAATGCATACAAGGGCCTTCATGATTTGGCTCTTGTCTACTTCAGTCTCCTCTCTTATCACAGTGTCATTTGTGTCTTGAGATCCAGCCAGTGTCAAACTGTTAAAAGTGACTTTCACACATTTCCACGTCTCTGCTTTTGTACCATTTTACTCCCTCTATAATGACTGCTGTCCTCATCCTGTGTGCTTGGGGAACATCTACCTGTCTTTGAAAGCTCAGCTCAAGTCTTCCCCATTGCTCTGTCCAGGAAGTTAGTCCCTCCCTCCTTGTGTGCCCATAGTTTGTTTTCCACAGCTCTATTATACAATTTGCTACGTTGTATGATACAATTTTCATTACTTCTCTCTCTTCCTCATTAGAACATGAATGAGCTCCTTGAAGGCAAACTCTCTGTCTTACTCCTTTCTGTGTTTTAATGCCAACCTCTGTGGCTATGTCATTATAAATGTTCAGTAAATGTTAAAAATAGGCTTTGAGTCTTTTGCAGTTTCCTTGTCCAAATCCCAATGATTTTTATAAACCACTGAGCCTGGGCAGAAAATCCAAGTAACAAGTACTGCTGTGCTAAATAGCTCAAGTCACTCCAGATGAGCCAGGGCAGATGAAACATCCATGTGCGAAGGCATGCCAGTGTGTCAGGCGGAAGTAACTGACAGCAAATGGACGACTGCAGTTACACCGTACAGTCTTATTTCTCTCTCCCTTGCCCCCTGCTATCTATCTCTTCAGACTGCCTGTTACTCTCCCGGAACAGTTCCTGAAATGTCTTCCTCAGTTCTCTTCCAATTTTTTGTCCTACAGTTCTACAATAACAACTACTGATCACTCTGAGATGGGAACACTGCTGGAAAAACTAAATAAGATGGTAAATTATGCATACTACCGCACCAATATATATTTGGAAGGGGTCTTCCAGGAAACAGAAACACCATCCATCATATGGGTTTTGGATTTCAAGTTTAAGTGTTTTACTTTCCTTACCAGGACGATTTCTGATTACTTTTTCAACATATGATTTGCAATAGCAGCTATGAGTTCCACCCCAGCAAATTGGCAGTTTATTACAGAACTAAGAGATACCTTGAGAACACTACTTTCTTACTATTTTATTAATAAGTTTGTTAGCCAGTAAAGAAATTTCTTAAGATTTAGAATAGTTGAGATTAGTATGACTGAATTTCATTTCCCAAAACACATTTAACTGTAGTGTGATAAATATTACAGTTTAAATGAATTGGGAGGAAGTGAATGAGACCGGAAATGATAATTGCACAGCATCACTGGAAGGAAATCTCCTAATTCTTGCTAATAGAATATCCTACCAGTGAGACTATGATATATTCTTTAATAATTGAGGAAACCACTGTTTAGCATGTCACTACTTCAGCAATGCTCTATAGGGTATATTATTCAAAAACCTTTCCAATTATTGGCTTGGGAACACCAGATTTGCTATTAGCATCTATTTTCACAGGTAGGTCTCTACTTTTTTATATCAATATAATGGTATAGTTAACAATTACCCTCAAAATGATATGTTATTACTAGGCTCCTGGCAATTTCAAAACTAAAGATAGCTATTCTAACTCATTCTTCTAACCCTGCATTCTAAAACTCCCCCTTTCTATTAGAAAGCCCAGTACTTCATCAAAAAAGAAGAATGATTAAAGGAAATAAAGCATAAGGAAACGTAGTTTCTGATTACTTCTCAACAATTGATGTCTTGCTTTCATGCCCATGTACTGAAATTACCATTCCTGTTTAAAGCGGAAGCAATCAAAATAAAAATGGGTAAATCCCGTTCGTACTGCCCCAGAAAAGTAGATCATTTTGAAGGGTGTTTTTGTTGTTTCAAGGATCTGTTTAACCTTCCATTACACAGAACCAGGCCATATCATCTAGCAACAATGATTTAATACCAAATCTTCTGCAAAAGGTTGCTCTGAATATATTTTGTTTATGTTCTTAGAAATCTTGATCCATTACTGTTGCCTCCTTTCCAGTTTATTCTGCCACACATACTCATTCTGAAAACAGAATCAAATGATGCTAGGACAACACGAACTATTTATGTGAAGGCCAACTTTCCGCTATGGTTTGTTTATTGCCAAAAATGACACCCCACTGAATGGGGCCTGTTGCACTTTTTTCTCCCGTAAGTTTTTCTTTTCCCTGATAAGAAGCTAATTCTTTTGTGTAACAGGGTAAGCATACTTTTAAGCACACTTCACCCTTTTGTTACCTTTCTCAGAACTTCTTTTGAAGGTTATAAATAAATCCGAAATAAAAATTCCCCTTGGAAGCCAGTGGGTGGTGCTTTATGCTGATTTCAAAGAAGAAAGCATTTTTCAGACGTATGAACAACGAGGGACACAATACATATTTCTCTCACTTCTTGATTGAGAGGATATAAACACAAATTGGGAGATATGCCAGTATGATAAATGGAAATTTACTTCCTTTCCCAGTAAAACTATTTGTTGACAAATTACTGGCCTTTCTTGGAGGCGAAGTTAAAGGGAATTCTTTATCCATTTCAGACAGATGATGATGCCGAATTAGTACCCTGGATTGTTCTTTGTAATAATTTTTAACACTCTACTAGTAGGAAACACTGGGAGATATGTTTGATAAAAATCCTGTCTTAGCCCTGTAATAGATGATTCATGCATAAATCTTTTTCATAATTTTAAAAGATCAACTTAGAAGGAACGAATGTACATTCTCTACAGTTTTTAGAGGGTGTATTGGAGGGCATATTGAAAAACACAAGTTCCTGGTGTTTTTACCTTGGTGGAAGTAGGATCTCTCTCTCTCTCTTTGTCTCTCTATCTCTCTGTCTCTCTGTCTCTCTGTCTCTCTGTCTCTCTGTGTCTCTCTCTCTCTCTTATCTATCATCTATTTATCTATCTGGCATAATATTCAGAAACAATTCCCCACAGCAAATGGTTAATTGTCAGGTAAATATAAGTGAGGCAATGTAAATGACAAATGGTCTGAAAACACTCCCTAGTGGAAACTGCCCAATGCATAATGATTTTGGAGCCAAAGAAAAACCAAAGAATGGAATGGCAGCAGACATCCAATCAAATTATAGTTGTCTTTTTAACCAGTGAGTGGAAATTGGGGAGAGATAGATTCTCCTTTCCAATCTGCTCTCTGTCTTAGATCAAAACGCAGGGTGCCCAAAGAGTTAGGCCTCTTCTAGAGAGAAGCACAGCGGTGGAATTTGGAAAGACACGGCTCTTGCCTTAATCAGTCAGAAAAGACCATCTGACCTGAGGGGGAAAGAGCATTGCTTTTTAAATTGGTGTTCCCAAGGCTGCTCCCTCACAGTTATCATTCTTGTTTCTAAAACTGCCTTTGTGGGTGGAATTTAGACTTAAGAAATTTCCCCAGAGTAGTGTTCCTATGTCCAAGGCCAGGCTGAAAGGCAGGGGCAGAGGTGGCTTCAGATCTGTGTCCTGGCAAGTGTGACTGGTCCTTGGTTAGAAGCACAAAACCTCTACAAATGAGATGATAAAATGAACAAACATTCCTGAAAAAAAAAAAAAAACTATTCAAGGTAAAGCTTCTTTCTCAGAACAGAATTATCAGAAATGTAGAGACAGAAAGTTTTGTGGAGTTGTGCGTAAGCACAAGAGGTCTTTTTGAGTATGCTAAAGTATTCTCAAACTGGGTTTTGGTGATGGTAGAGTAACTACAGATTTACTAAAATTCATTGAAGTATACGCATAAAATAGGTAAGTTTTATGGTGCATGAATTGTACTTCAATAAAGCAATTAAAAATGCTCAGAAGTAACTTGGCACCTACTACCTAAAAACTAATTAAGGGCAAATGATGGTGGAGGAAATACATTCGTGGAAATCACTTGGCCCTCAAAGCCGACTTCCTAAATGGTTCCTTTGCATCTTAAAGCCTGTGGAAAGCAAAGGATAAGAGGATACAGGACTGGGAGCACTTAGCTGGGGGCTGGTTCGATTGAGGTCATTTCCCACTTTGTGTTTAATGTCAACGACAAGCATTTGAAAGAGACAATCCATATACGCCAATAAAAGTGAGTGGAAAAGAAACCGCTGCTTAAAATGTCAAACTCTTTCAAATCAAAACAAAAAACCTAATAATTTAATAAGTGGCATCTGCCCTTTCGTTTTTGTACTTTTAAAACTGTGGCTCTCCTTTTGACAACAGAGAAAAAAAGTTGACATTTTATATCTGTGCCTGAATCTTTGCTGCTAAAAGAAAATCAAATTGAAATAGAATCTAGGGTCTTTCTGGAAGCGGGTAGGAGATAGAGAGGGAACACACAGCCACATGGACTCATTCACCTATAGAGTCCCACACTGGGACCATAGCAGGTAATCTTTACTTGTGGCAGATGCAAATTTGGTTAGCTTTGCCAACCAAAATTTCCTGGCCTTTGTGGCTTATTGGCATAGCCGAATCAATCATGATGCAAATGAAAGTAAGATCATGGGCATGATTGTTAGATTCGTCTCTTAGTCTTACAGTACAACTCAGCCTTGGCCAGATGTTCCATAAATGTAGGGTGGATACAAGGATGGGTGGATAAAAAGAGTGTAGCTGCCTCAATACCTTCTCAAGCTCATGCTCACTGGAAAAGTAATGCAAAGTACTTGTTCTATAGCTTGCTCTGGATCTGCCTCTAGATGGAAAGGAATTTGGTTCTACAGTGAAAATTACCAGTAGATGTTCATAGGAAATCTGGATGGAAACATCAATGACTGATTTCCCAATAGTATGTAAAAGGAGGTGGAGAAATTTAGATGAAAGTGTTACAGCCTCGGTAGCAGAATCATTCTGATTGAGAGAAGCACAGGTTCAAGGGCCACACGTGGCCCCTTACTTGTTGGTGTTTAAATTACAAAGTACGAACAGGACAAATTCAAAGACCCAATCCAAAAGTGGGCATTGGAGATGAATAAGCACTTCTCAGATGAACAAATACAAGTAGCAAATAAATACATGGAAAAATGTTCAACATCATTGGTCATTTGAGAACTGCAAATTAAAACAACACTGAGCTTCCTTCTCACCCTGGAAAGAATGGCTGACATACAAAAATCAACCGAAAACAAATGCTGGAGGGGCTGTACAGAAAAAGGAACACTTCTCCACTGCTAGTGGGAGTGTAACTGGTGAAACCACTGTGGAAATCAGTGTGAAGATTCCTCAGAAAACTGGTGTTGGAGGTCCCATTTGATCTAGCCATTTCCCTTCTGGGTATCTTCCCAGAAGAATTAAAATCATCATACCACAGTGATATGTGTGCACCCATGTTTATAGCAGCAAAATTTGTAATAGCTAAATCTTGGAAAAAACCCAGATGTCCAACAACTGAAGAATGGATAAAAAAGGTGTGGCTTTTTATATAATGGAGTACTACTCAGCCATAAAAAAGATAAAATGGAGTCTATTATAGGTGAATGGATGTGACTCAAGATCATACTCACAAGTGACATAAATCAGACCCATATGTATAAACACTGTATTGTCTCACTAGTGTGAAAAAATGAACAAGTAAACAAGATCTGAAATGTACAATAGATATTATGAATTGGGAAGAAACTGTTCAAAAGAAAGGCAAACTGCAATGAGGGAAGGGGAAATGAAGAAAGGAAAAATATATGTGTACAGAAGATAGTTAAGATTGTTATACAGCTAATTTCTCTTAGTTCATTAAAAAGAAAGTTTAATGCTAATATTTTATAGACAAAATGTCATGCCTATATCTTCTACTCTGAATAACTACAATGCACAATGTATCAACTATTCTAACTGTCCTAATAACCTGTTCTGAAAATCGGTTTCATTATTATATTTATCTTTTTGTAAAAGGAAAGAACAACTGGGATGGGGAAAAGGTGCAAAGAAGGAAGGAATCTATCTATCTGTCTATCTATCTACCTATCTATGCAAGATAGCTCAGATAATTGTACTACTAATTTTTATTGCTTTGTTGAAAGGAATAGTTAATGCTTAACTGTTTGATCAATCTTGCATACCTATGTCTGGTAATTTGAGCAACTACTTTGAAGATAACAATATGTAATATAACAACCAATGTTAATTTCCGATCATCTTGGTTTGAAGTTCTGCATTGTTTTTATTGGATTTTTATTCTTTTTAAAATAAATAAAAAATTTAAGAAACTAGAAGGAAGTGACAACCGGAAAAGTGGTCCTGGAAGGAAGAGGTTGAACAAGAGTGTTTTGATGCCTAATCGCTAATGCTAACTCAAAATCAAATTATAGCACTTGAAAGGAAATGTACTAACTTGGTCATCTCTAAGTACTGTTCTCACAGGTGATTTTTCACTTGTGTTTTTTTAAATTTTATTTTTAAAGATAAAAGCACCAAAACATATTAACAAACACACAGACATAAATGAAACAACATAAAAACAAATACACAATTTCAGACAAGGTAATAAGAAATTAACAACAGTTGTTATATTATATACTGTTATCTTCATATTGGTTACTCAGATAAACAAATATAGACATGTAAATATGGTCAAACAATTAAATATCAATTGTTCTTTTCAAGAAAGCAATAGAAATTAGTAGTACAATTATCCCAGCTATATTGTGTGTGTATATATATATATTTTTTCCCTTCCTTCATTATCTTCTCCTTTCCCTCATTTCAGTCGTTCTTTCCTTTTGAGCAGTTTCTTTCCCTTTCACATTATCTATTGTACCTTTTAGAGTTCATTTACTCTTTCAGGTTCTTATAATTTGTAAGAATACAAGAGACATACTCATAAGTGAAGTAAATAAGTCTCTTGTATTTTTACAAATTCTGTGCAACAAATATGCGTTAAATAGCATTAAAGAAATAGTATTAATAGAAATTTAAAAATTTCTTACCACTTTGAGGATTCAGAATGTGATGCTTATTCAAGGACCAGCCTCCCAGGTTAGAAGCATCCATCTCAAAACCTTGCAAAATGACTGTCCTTTGCTCCCAGAGAATAAAATCAGGGCATGTCTCATATTCATATCCCACAGACACTGCAAACAAGGATTTAATAGAGCATTAGAAAACTGTAAAATATCTGCTTCATGTTCCCACTGTTTCATTAGTCTGTGGAAACTACATTTATTACTGACCTCTGATTTGGGTTGAGATTTGAAGGCAAATGCTTTCAGCTACCACAGGACATCATCACACCCAGGACAGTTACCCAAAAGTGATCAGCCAGTGGAGCGTATTGGATAAATATATGAAGTGAATGAGTGAATGCTGTCATTTGGTAGGTACCATATGTTTGTGGATGTTAAGCTTTATTCGAGGCTTCTGAATTGGAGACTGTGCTGTAAAACTGAGGAGAGAAACTCTCCATGGGATTAAACTGTGATAGTACAATTTCTCTGCACTTTACTTGTAGAAAAAGTGCAAGAAAGGCTGGTTTCTTACCTCTCTAGAATGCAAAATGCACTCGGAAAGCTGGCCTTGGAGTATTGAGTCACTTATACAACAACTGATTACATATAAAAGTAATCAAAGTTGATTTGGCCAATTTGTATTTCTCATGTGCTAGCTGGCCTTTAGTTTGCTGAGAAGACTGAGTTTGCTTACAGTGCTGCAAGTGTAAATTCCACTTTGTGCACATTATGTTTTGGGTTCTGCATATAGCTAACCAATGAGACATCACCCAACATTTGGCTTCAATGCCTATGAAGCACAGATGTTGTGCATTAAACTTGGAACCCTGGTATGCTGCTAAAATGGAAAATGCACAATGTGGTGTCTTGGGTATTTCTACTCTACTGAAATATATATAGCCCACGTATACCAAATCCTAGTCATTTTTCCAGTTGGTAAACCTGCTTACCTGTTGGAACCCCAGACTTCTGCTTCATAAATTTAAAATGCTTTCCTGATCTTCATAATGTTTTAAGCCTGAGGGTATTGACTCAAAACATTACATATCCCAAAGCTGCTTCTCCCTTTCTATAGCTTCAAACGATCCCAACTGGCCTGTCATCTTCCACTATTTTTGAGTACTTGCCTTTACCTGACTCTTTAGATTACCCTGGAGAGCTCACTTCTTCCCTTGTCATTTGGTTATGAAAACTGGCAATGAAAACAGGTGTTTAAACAATGCCAACACAATAGGTCCAAAAATTACGAATTAAAGCAAACTAGTTTTGGTTTTTGGCATTAGGCGAAGGGGAAAAACGGTCATTTTAGTCAAACTGATTTGTATCTGCATGTCCATGAGTGTGTAAGTGCACAGACACAGATAAGCCAAGAAGTTCTTATGATTACGAATACATAGCTCTAACTTTGTGAATCATGCATAGGCAATTTTAAATTGCAGGCTGGATTGCCTTTGCCTTCCACTCCACCAAAGCTTATGGAAGGGATCAGTTTGGTCCATGCCCAGAAGGGCTCCATACTTGCTTTGATGCTCTGCTGCCAACATCCTACAGGATTCTCTCTATTTGCATTTCATGGGGCCCCGCAAATCGTAAAACCAGTCCTGCTGGGATGCGCTTCTGTCAGCCACCAGCCGGTGAAGACTCATGGACTAGAAACTCATTTTAATATTAGCCGCATCAAGCATTATCAGTGAGGATCAATGGGAAGGGGAGAAGATATAAAACGGAATTAATTTCTAAATAGAAATTCTTTTGGGATCATCTCCTCAATGCTGTTGTCTAATAAGGTGGGCAGAAATAGGAACTCAGATGTGAAAGGAATCTCAGAGGTAATCTGCTTTGGGCTGCACTCATGGCACCAATCAATGCGTCTACAGTCTCCCTCATCTCTCATCATAGTCTCTCCTTGCTAAAACAGCTTGCAAGAGTTTGTTTGAGACGAAGAGACAGAACAGACTTTGTCTCTTAGATATGCCATTAACTGGCTGTATAGGCTCAAAAGAGTTTCTCTTCATCTCTGTGAGTTGTGTTCTTCATTGGCAGCAAGATGATGACAGGGTGACCAGAAATGCTGATTCCTAGGCCCTTTGGGTGACCCTTTATTGTGAATCTGGTGAGAGTTATGGCAATTCTTTTTAGAAAAGTATAAATGCACACAGAATTTTGTATATAATTCTGGGTGATTCATTGATCTCATGAAATTCAAATACAATCCTCAGATTAAAGACTGCTGTACTAGATAATTCTTTTCATTCCCCTTTAGCACTAAAACTGTATGATCATAAATTTTACTCTTTTTAGATTACATTTTATAAGTTGAAGCTGAGGGTCAAATCCAAAAACCAAGCAGAACACTGTATCTCACGTTGGAACAACTAGATTGCACATGAAGGGCAATGTTGGTGTGTAGATTAACACAGTTTCTGCTTCTCTTGCCAACATTTAAAAGTCTTGATTAATAAATAATCACAACAACAATAATTACAAGTTCCCTTAAAGCCATCATCTCCTTCTCCACAGTATGTCTGGCAATTACAGATCTGCCTTCTGTACACTGTAAGCCTGTTGAGCACCCCTTGAATCCCTTGCCCGGAAGGTGATTGCGCAGTTTTGCAAACAAGTAGTGTGCCCTGGTGACCTCTGATGGTGGTTTGGAGCCTGCTTTTTCCCTCTCAGTAACAGTTAAAGATCATCCTAACTCTGTAACAGGAAATGCTTACATAAAGCATCAATTAAGGGGTTCTCAGTGCAATGGTAATGAGACATGCATACTCTTCTCATCTCCTTCTGTTTGTTCTCTGAATTACTCTCCAGTCCACAGCAAAAAGTGCATTGGCTGCAAACCCCACAATTATATTACTTTTTTTCTCCCCAGTCACACCAAATAGCAACAAGGCAACCACTTAATAAGTTCCCTCTAATTTTTATGAGATTTACTTTCTTCTGAGAAAGCTCTATGAGCTAATAAAGTTATAATTTATACTTAAGACTTGTCCAAAATTCCAACTGACTTTAATGAGAATGGCTACGTGTTGGGGTACTTTTGTATGTGACTCCTTGCTCAGAGAAACAAGGCAAGGTTTCTTTCTGACAACAGCCTACTTTACCATAATCCTAGAACTTGCAGTCGTTTTATGAAAAGGCGGAAGTTTTGCCCCGCGGAGTTGAGCTGCTCTCCAAATGCATGTGAACTGGAAAATACAGTAGCATCCAACCCTAGATTCATGCTTCCCCTGGAAACAAACTGTAATACACTAATTAAATGTGAGGGGAAAGGGTTATACCATGGCTCATGCTTAAAATGCTGAGCCTTGACCCCACACTTTGCCCGATACTGTGACACAGCTGAGCTTCAGCTAAATAAGCAGAATGGACCACTGCCATTTTCCAGCCATGCTATTGCCCGTTACCTCTGGTCAACAGCACAACATGATATAAGGCCCTGGACTGAGGACTAAGAGACTAGTTTAATAGGACGGAAAAAATAATTCATCCACATTTCATTGAAGTCAGAGGTGCAGTCATATGACTAGATGACAGAGCCCTCTGCAAAAGGAACATGTGGATTGTGACAGTGACTCTTGGTTAAGGAAAAGTTCCATCAACATCTCTGTGTGGAAGTGAGGGAGAGAATACAGGAGTTAGGAAAGCAGGTGGAATAAATGGTATCACACGGGAGGTATACACATGGCTCAGAGAACATATTTTTCACTATTAATGCTCTCTCTCACTGCCTTCCCACTGTATGCAAACCAGCACAGAACCCTGTGCCAGCCCCTGGGAAGTGGAGCCCAGGATCCCTTTGCTCGTGCTCACTATCAGTCTAGCTCCCCTTCTGCGTTTCCTCTGAATTGAAAATATTACGAGTTTATAAAGAAGATGAGGTGAAAGATTGCAGCTTGCTCCCCAAAGCTGCTTGACATAGGAAAAATAACTGACTGCACACTCTTACTTACTCAAGCGGTAGCATTTGAATGACACAGGGACTGCAAGAAGGCTGAGGGCCATGGTGTCCCTGACATCCAGTTTAATGACTGTCCCATTCATCTATAAAAGCTTGGGTAAGAGATTGACATTAAGTAGCCAAGGTAAAGATGCCATGCAATGAAGCTGATGTGTGAAATATGAAAAGATTAAGCAGATGATTTTCAATAGCTTCAGGCTAAGGCTTCAGAAATTCATAATGGTTGTATTTATGAAGGCAATATATAATTAAAAGTAGTCTATCTGAGAAAGTAGTCAGTGTGAGAAATTTACATGTTAGCCTCCTAAACTTAAGGTACATCTAAAAATAATTTCAAGGCATGTGAGAGGTCGTTAACAAGATGAAACTCTTGTTTTCTAGATGGAATCATTAAAATATAACAATAGACATTTTCCATGATTTTAAAATACTGGATTAATCAAAAGACAAAAAAGGCAACAGCAGACAAATGACCTAAAGGACCAAATGTTAGCTGTGCCAACATTAGACTAAAATTATGTATAAAAATAGTATCTCTTAAAAACACATGTCTACTCTCAGGTTTCTTCTATCTTTTCCTATGCTCAGATGATTTATCATAGGACAGGATGACTCCTAAGGCTCCTCAAATTGACATACTGTCCAATGGTTTGAAATGCTTTGTTAATCTATTATTCCTAGTTTACAAAGACTGTCAGCATCAGATGTTAAATTTTTATCAAGTGCTTCTCAGCTCTTATGGAGATACATGGTTTTCTCCTTTAATTTCTTAAAATACTAAGTTATAGTAATAGATTTCCCAATGTTGAGCCATCTTTGTGGTCGTAAACCCGTACCTGATTGTGATCTATTAGCCTTTCAGTGAATCACTGAATTTGACTTGGTAATACTTTACTTAGGATCTTTACCCTAGACATTTACAAAAGTAAGGGTTAAACAAGATAGCCTTAAGAGAGATGTAGTTCAAAAAGGAGAAAGTTGCACTGGGAAAAAATAAAAAGCATCCAGGATTGAGAGTAGCTATGCAACATTTTTGCCAAGTGGTCCTACACACACACCTTATAGTAGGAGATTATTTTCTGGCTGCTTTGTACAAGTCTAGCCAAATAAAAGCCAATCTGGATGGCTTATGTGCCATGGAAGGTAATGTGATATACCTGGTTCAGGTATATATTTGTGAGTGCCTTTGTGTTCCTGTTTACTTCTCTTCCTCTGCAGGCCCACCATCGCATCATATAGGCAAGACTTAAGGAATCACATTGAGATTTTGTGTCTTTATTCACTTGCTTGTTCAGTCATTCAGTAAATGTGCAGGATTTAGTGAGTACTTCCTGTTGCCAAGTAATGTGTGGGACGTTGAGAATATGAGGACGAACAAGACAGAATGACAGCATCCCCCTGCGTGTAGCTTACATTTTAATGAAAGAAACAAATAAAAATTGTGATAAATACTATAGTGGGAAAATATAGGGTATTTTAAGAAAGCCTAACAAGGGAAATTGCTAGAAGGAGATGCAAGGATAAGCCTCTTTATGGAGCAGGCGTTTACCTCATGAAGTACAGTCCTGTCCCCCTCAACTGCAGGGGAGACATCACGAGGCACTCCCCGCCATACACACTGCATTCCCCAAACTGAGATAATACTGAATTCTACCTGTCGTGTCTGTTTTTTCTATATGCCTCAAAGCACTGCCATATAGCAGCAGAAGTAATCTGTTCCTTAGGTTTTGTGCCCTGGTGTCTCTTTTGTATCATTATTCTTGTGCTTTTGGTTTATTTAATAAAATAAGAGTTAATTGACCACAAGCACTGTGATATCATGACAGCTGATCTGATAAGTGAGACAGCTACTAAGTGGCTAATGGACCAATAGTAGGGTATACAGTATGGATACACTGGACAAAGGGATGATGCACGTCTTTGGGAAGATGGAAAGTAGGACAGTGGGAATTTCATCACACTACTCAGACTGGTGTACAATTTAAACCTTATAAAGTGTTTATTTCTGGAATGGTCTACTTAATATTTTCAGGCTTCAGTTGATTGTGGGTAATTGAAACCCAGGAAAATGAAACCACATATAAGAGGGGACTATCATACAGAAGGTCCTTGACTGACAGTGCTACAATGGGGTTGTGTTTGTAAGCTGACAATATTGTAAGTCAAAAATGCATTTATATACTTAACCTATTGAACATCACAGCTTAGCAACACCAAGTGGCAGCTATTTATCCTTGTAATTGCGTGGCTGACTGGGAGCTATGGCTCATGGCTGCTGCCTGGCATCAATAGAGAATATCCTACTGCATTTCAGTAAACTGGGAAAAGATCAAAATTCAAAATTCAAAGTATGGTTCCTCCTGAATGAGTATTGTTTTCCCACCATTGCACCATCACAAAGATGAAAAATTGTAAGTCAGCCCCTTTTGCGTTGGGGACTGTGTACTGAGGGAAGAATATTCCATGCAGAGAAAGCAGTATGTGTGCAAGGCCTTGAGGCTTGGTACATTCGGGAGATTTGAAAGAAGGTCAGGGTGGCTACAGAGTCAGTTTCTTTCTGGGGCATGAAAAATAAGTGAAGCAAAACAACCTTCTCTGCTTTCACCCTGTAAAGAAAAAGAAAAGATTGGTATCCTCTAGCAGTATTTTGGAAATTTTTCTTTGGGCAGGAGTTAGGAAATTGACTCATCTTGAAAACAGACTGGCTATCTTTTGAAATAATTGGATTGGTTAAAAGGGAATGGATGTTTTCCTTCTTTTATTTTTAAAATAAATTTTAAAAAAGGAATGGAAAGTGTAATGGAAAGAGAGGTGCTGCTGCTTAAGGATTCTGCACATTGTTGTCTTCATGTAATTATCAAGAGCATTTCCTTTTACTCTCACGAGTATCTGGTTTGGATGATAAATTATATGGTCATACAATCATGAAGGGCGTCTCCATAATGACCTGATAGTTCTGTAGAGGGGACTTGGAGGAAAGAGCAGTCATAAATGCTGACTTGGAAAAAAAGTCATACAGTTTTGATAAATCATTTAAGCATTTTTCACTTGGCTTTACCATCTTACCAATGGCTTTTAAACTTTTATGCCTGAATGTCATGATAAGAAACAATTTGTTAGTTTTGACCTAGCCTATACAAGGGGAAACACACACACACACACACACACACACACACACACACGAGACAAAGTTTTCCAAGAAAATATTTTCTTTATACCATTACATTCTGATATTTTCTATTACACTCTGTTCACTTTTGTTGCATTATGTTCTATTACATTCCCTTTTATTATTTGAAAAACGCTGGTTGACACATCAAGTGGATTTCACAATGTACTAATAACTGAGACCAGGACCAGCAGTTTGAAATGAGTATGTATTACTTTCTTGCCAGACTCAGGGCTGTTTGGAAACTTTTGTAAGCCTCAGGTTCTCTTTTTTTGGAGGTCCTTCCTCATATCCTATCAGATACATGGAAATACTTATGTTATGTGTCTCATTAAATGTATTTCATATGTTAAGTATGAAAATTAAGTTGCAGTTGACAAACTGACATGATGCTCAATTTTTCAGACACTTTACATTCATTGACTTGAATCTGCTGATTTTCTTTTCATACTTTTGTGTCAATAAACTAATTTTTTAGATTGCAAATATTTGGTAAGTCCTTGAAAAACATTTTCCCCATGGCACTGTGTCTATAAAGTTGAAGGGATAAAGCAGTCCTCTTCTCAATTAACAATTATCAACTCAAGGATGGAGAGAAAAGATGAAAGATTATTATTTTGGCTGGCTTCTCTGACAGAGGCCACTAGGGCACTGAACTGGGTACGTGGTAGGGCCAGCTGGTCACTTCATTGAAGATGTAGAAGGGAGGCAAGGCAGAGTCCTGAGTTGCAATCCCTGCTCTGTACAGGACTTTAAGGAAGTCACTTCTCTTTCTTAACTTCAGTTTCTCTCTTTGTGAAATGAAGATCATATTAATCCTGTCATGGCTACCAAGCAGGAATGTTATATAGATTAAAATAAGATAATGTATGTGAAAGTACTTTGCAAATTGTAAAGCACTACCCATTTATTATTAAAATATTCAGTGGATGCTATTTTTGTGGCTGCCCAGCTTGCTTTGGTTTTACTAAAGGGAAATTTATGACCACTAAAGTATCGTTCTCAGGAATGTTTTGTGTGCACAGAACAACTGTAGCTTAGGACCTATTACTATTAATGTTCCCTTGTTTCTAACACAATTTAGATAGACTCCTATGAGTCATGAACCTTTAGGAAGTCTAGTTCTCCCAGAAGCATCACTCTTTCTTGCCAAACTACTGTACTAAATAATTATGCAATTGTTGTTGCCAATAACCTTGAAGAAAAATAGAATTGTTTATAGCAGTGCTACTAAAGGCGGATGGCTGATTTCCTGAACTTTCAGGACTTTAAACCACTGCAATTAAATTTAATTAAAATGAAGACCAGGCAGAATGTATTATTACACATTGCTAATGTATGCAGACACAGGCAGACGTAGGGAATTATTTTGACAAAATTCACATAATGGATGCAGATCAGAGGCCCTGAACAAGCCAGTTTGTCAAATTAAATAAGCAGTCGCTAGAATTTTAAAAGCACTATGAACTTAGCAATAATGATTTTTTAAACATTGTTTTGTAAGCAGTAGAGTTGGGAAAGAAACTAAATAAAATACAATGATTTCTAGACAGTGTTGCTTATTTAGAACCAGAGAATAAAGCACTAAGGCCAAATTATTTCAAATGCTCACATGGAGTTTTTAGTAGGGGAATCTAGTCTATGTATCAGACAACAAAATCTTTAAGCTAGATGAACTAGTGATTGTGGGTTTTGTAGTGGAACCCTAGGGTGATTTTACTTTTCTTCCATTTGATCAATATTGTAGTTAGATTAATCAGTCTTATCAGTTGCCATTGATACTTCTCTAAGGAAGGAATTCAGACAACTCCCGTTAGTAATTTATTCACTGTGATATTATCCCAGTTGCAAAGTCTGTTCCATTACAAAAAATGATGGGATATTCTAGGACCTCAAGCACTCCTTTTCTCATTTGGGCTGTCTTTCAATGCTCCATTCTTCTTCTGCAACATTCCAGCTCTTGGAGATCACACCAATTTCCCACAGCTGAGCTATGTGGGAAACAAGATTCCCACATTTCAAACTTAGCAGACATTTTAACTTTCATATTGAGCATCACTTCCAATACAGCTTGTTTAAATCTGAAGCCCTTGTTGTCCACCATCCAGAAATAGTTACAGATTCCTAATTAACTGGCATAAAAAGGAAGAAGAGTGTGAGACCTTTCTAGCCATAGTTTTAATCAAGATGCTTACTACAACCGGGACTGCATGAATGATGGTTAAGACTTGCATTCATTTCCCACTGCTGCTGTGACAAAGTACCACAAACAAGACAAATTCATCATTTTATAGTTAAGGAGGTCAGAAATCGTAAATGAGTCTGTGTGAATGAATATCCAGGCATCAGCAGGGCTGAGTTCCTTTCAGAGACTCTAAGGGGAAATCCATTCCTTTGCCTTTTCCAGGTTCTAGTGGCCACTCACATTTCTTGTTTTGTGGCTCCCATACCTCACGTTCAAAGCCAGGAACTTTAGGTCCTTCTGTGCCCTTCTCCCATTGTTATATCTTCCTGTAACCTCTGCCTTATTGTTTCATGTTTAAGGACCCATGATGACACTGGGCCTATCCATGTAAATTAGGATGATCTCTAATCTCCAATCCCAATGTGATCACAGCCTCAGTTTCATCTAAAACTACAATTCTCTTTTGGCAGCTAACATGACATGTTCATAGGTTTCAAGGATGGACACACTGGGTGGGCGTGGGCAGTTGTTATTTTGCCTCTCAGATAGCTATACTAAGATTGCTGAAGCAAAAGTCATTTGAGAAATGTCATAGGACTGTTTTGAGCATGAAATTTAGTCTTTTTTTTCCACCCACATTCATTAAATAATCATAAAATATTGTCAAGAGGGCAAATACATATTTTTTCCTGTTTATTCAGAGAGAGTCATAGATACTAAGGTATACTAAGGTCACATATTTGATCCCTTTATTTCTACCCATTTATCACTTGAACTTTTATCTGTTTATTGTTTTTTTAGAGGATTCACTACTCATTTTCAGAATAGGTTTTCCAACATTATTCTATTCTCTGTTCAAATGCTTTACCGTTGTCTGAAAGCTCTTAGTTTCTATCAGTCAGTAAAAATTCTTTTATCAGTTAATCCCTCAAATTATGATTCTTATCAGAGACATTTCCTACAAGGCAAATAATCCATATTCTGGTATAGATATTACTTGTGCAGTTATTATGCCTGTTTGCCTTGAAAACCTTGCCAGTATTTTTCTAACTCAAGGGCATAATTTTTTTGTTTGTTTGTTTGTTTTCCGGTACCGGGAATCGAACTCATGACCTTGTGCTTGCCAGGCAGGTGCTGTGCCACTGAGCTAAATCCCCAGCCCCTTCATTTTTTAACTCAAAAAATGTGTTCCTCGAATGCACAAAGAAATGTTTTTAACACTCGGGACATTTATGAGTGGGCCATTGTCTCTTGTTTTTATTACTATTATTAGCTTTCAAAAGGAATCAACAACAAATAGTATTGCATTTTAATTAAGGCCATTTTACAATCAGCATGCTTGGGAAAATTTTGACAGGGAACACAGTTTTACAAATAGGGCATATACTAACGCCCATAGGCAAACAATCACCTCCATTCTTCTGGTGTCTATAACAGAAAGTGTTTATTTATGTTTTTGGTTTAGAGGCTTCTCAATTATCCAAAGAAACTAAACCTTTGAGTGCTTAACTAGAACAGTGGAGACAATTTTAGAATCTTAAGCACTGGAGTTATCTCAGAAGAGATATATCTTATATATAAAAGAAGACTGACAAAATGGTGCAGCCATTGTGGAAAACAGTTGATAGTTGTTGAGTAATTCAAACATAGAATTATCATATAATCCAGCAATTATACTTCTGGATTTGTACATCCCAAACTGACAACATGTATTAAGAAATAGATGCTTGTATACAAATGTATATAGCAGCACTATTGAAAATAGCTGAAAGGTGAAGACATTCCCAGTGTCCATGAATTGATAAATGGACAAAAATGTAGAATATCTATACAACAGAATGTTATTCACTCATAAAATGGAGTGAAGTGCATATACATTCTACAACGTGGATAAACTTTGGAACTGTTATGCCAAGGAAGAAACCAGAAACAGAAGACAACATATTGTACGATTCTGTTTGTTGGAAATGTCCAGAATAGCGAAGTCTCTAAAAGAAAAAAAGGAGATTAGTGGATTCCAGGGACAGGGGGAGTGAGGGCTGGAGAATGACTGCAATATGAATTGATCAGTTTATGAGTTGATAGTAAAAATATTCTAGAGTTACATATTGATGATAGTTTTCCAACCTTGTGTATTATACTGAATTATACATTTTAAATGGGAGAACTTGTAGGACGTTAATTATATCTCAAGAAAACTGTCATTTAAAAATTTTGGCAATATTTATGTAAACCTCAGTAGGAAATGATTGTTAGATATTGTGCTAGTCAGCTTTTCATAAGAATTCTGGCTAAATTTCCAAGTGTTGCAATTTAAGAGGGAAAAAACTAAACCATCAGAACAGATCCCCAAACTAGCAGGGTATGTGGAGAGCCATAAAGAATTGGAAGGCAAAGACCTATAGAGAACATATAACAGGAATTTTAGATTATTTTGTTTTGGGAAGAAGAGCCATAGGATTATATCCTGGGACAAATATGAGGCTTTGAATAATCAGATATCACATTAGTAAGTGATTAGCATACAGTTTGAAAGAAGGTGTGGGCAGAGTTAAGGGAACCCGCAAGGGGTGGCTAGCACCAGAGAACTAACAATACTGTGAGAATTTTTGGGCTTTCACAGGTAAGGGGAGGGGAAGATGATACAGAAGACTAGAGTGTGCTTGGAGAGACAGGGAAGGAGCTACTAACCACTGCTAGAGTACATTAAACAAGAAAACGTACGAACATCCTGTTTTTGTTCTCCTGTTACCTTGCAGTCTCCAGGCAGTGCCACTGATTGACCACATCAAATAGGAAGCCAGAGAGCAAAGACATGCAGGCAATGCAATCCATAGGTCCAAGCTTGTCAGAGCACAGAGAGGGCTGGAAAATGCATGCACACGTGTGTGTGTGTGTGTGTGTGTGTGTGTGTGTGTGTGTTTGAAAGTGGGAACTGTGTAGCCCACAGTAATTGCCTATTATATCCATGCCCCCCCTTAAAGAAAGTGAGGTAGCAACGCTGCATAGCTTCATGGTTTATATCACACGACCCCAGTACCCTGGCCACAGCAACAGTGATAAAAGCAGTACCAAAATTTGTTGAGTGCTTGCAAGGTGCCAGGCACTTTACTGTCATATTAACTGTCATATAGTGGTTGTATAAGTAAAACTATCTTCATGATACTAGTTTTACAGATGGAGAAACTGTGGCACTAAAAGATTAATTAATTTATCCAGTGTTAGGAGAAGGGATGACCTAAACACAGGCAGGGGTGGAGTCTGGCTGCAGCGCTGTTCTTATAACAGGTACACTCACTTCAGTAAGAACAGCAGCGTTCTATTTCCTGGCTAGCAGCCTTGGTGGTAGTTACCATGGCAGACTTTTACATTGCGTGGTAACTGGTTAATATACTGTGATGGTCTCTCTAAGAGGAATCGGAATGCAAGATGTAGTCAGCAGACTTAGAGCAGAAAAGAACAGAGTGAAAAAGGGAGAGTGGTTAGTGTGGGGAAGGGATGCACTCGGTGATCGGTCATAAGTACAACCAAGTCATATGTACAAGAACGTATCCGTCATAAGTCACGACCAGGAAAAACAGTAGCCTCTGGCTACAGTAGGGACAGCCAGTACTGTTTCTGAGTGGACAGCAGATGCTGACCTAGAGTTACAGTGTATTCTACACAAGACTATAGTTCTAGAGGTCTGTTTGTGTAGCTGCTGCTGCTACTTCCTTACTCTTCCATGTGTGCATATGACACCTCTCCGTTATTTGAGGAAATCTGAACCTGTTCTTGTTCCTTGCATTCCACTGAAGTCCAACATAGGTGAGATAATTATATAAGTATATGAGGGTCCCTGAGGGAGAAAACAGTTCTTTCTCTCTCTCTCTTCTTCTCTTTTTCCCCCTCCCTCTCCTCTTCCTCTCTCCCTCTACCCCTCCTACTCTCCCTTTTCCTGTCCTTCTCCCTCTCCCTCTCCCTCCCTCTTTCTCTCTCTCGTTACCGACATATTTTCTTCTGGAAAAAGAGGAAATTGACACACTGTAGTCTAAGAAATATAGGGCAGTTATATATGGGTGTTGTAACATGACAGACATTTCTGAGGGAGGCTGTGAAGACAGCTCCTCCAGGGAGCTTTACAATAGGCTTCTCCTCTGCCCAAAGGTGGTTTCCATGAGGTACTGCCTGAAGGCACAACGATCGGTGGCTCCCAACTGCAAGTCCACAGACCTGTAAGTGACAGGCCCTTTGGGAAATTTTCACTGTCTTCTATTAAATGAAAGAAATGAGACTTGGGTCTCTCTCTTTCTCTCACAGTCAGTGTTAAATTATTTACTATCATTTCTTAAAACAGATTATTTTGTTTTTCCTGGTGTCAACATTTCCTTGCCTTATGGAATTATGGTAGTAATAGGGTACGGTAGATTGTAGTTAGCTTTTGAAAATTTAAAAGTGTTCTAACTTGGCAAAATAAAAAAAAACCTGGCAAATCTGTCTCAGTCTTATTTTTTAGAAGTGTTATTTGTATGAAAGAATTAAATATCCAAAATCTGTAGGCACGATGGGCCTGTTAAAATCCCTACATCTATAAGATTCTAGGTTTTAAAGTTTTGAGATTACATAAAATCAAAAGGAATAAGAAGATAGGATGATTTTTTATTTAACCTATTGAAGTAACAAGTTAATGGAGTCTAACCATCTTAGACATAAAAGATAATAAGTAGAGATGCCTATAAGTTAGAATTTTGTACATTCTAAGTGGAAATGACAGTCTAAATGTCAAATCCAAAAACATGGCCTAAAGAACACCACATCAAAGGTCACAGTTAGAAGGCAACATTCCGCTCTGGAGACAGTTACAAGTCAGACACTGTGATTTTACTGGTATGCAGCTATCATGAAAGGGGAACTAAATTATTTTGAAGCAAAAATGCATCAAAAGGGAATTCTAAATAGGTCCAAAGGGAGTGTTTAAATAAAAAATAACCTTAGATCCTTTTAAAAAGAAATTCTAAATGCAAATTAATACTCAACTTGTGTTTTCTGTTTTGTGAACATAACACTGTTATTTACAATGAATTAGTTCAACATACCCAGAGCTTCTGCCAGGCCCCAAACCTTCTGTCCATAGATGTCGGTCTTGTTCCAGGCAAATGTGTAGACAAGATTAACTGCAGCAGGAAACCACTTCTGTGTGAGTCGCCCTTCCACAGCTACAGTGAGGTGTACTTTAATCATCCCCAAGGGAATCGTTGAATGTGTCAGAAGGATCCGTAGCAGGGTTTTATATCCAGGGGTTCGGCTGCTCAGGTAACTCAGCCTTACAAAGCTGGAAGGAATAGGGATTTCCTCCTGCACAACCTGGAAGGAAAAAAAGAAGCAAAATTGGTTTTATTAGCATTTATAGTCAGAGGAGGATATTGCAGGCATTGTTGTCTTAGAAATGTGCCAGGGAAGAGAGTCTAAAGGGATCTATGGATGTCAAACAACTTGTTCTGGGATCTTTGTGAGACTGTGACCATAGGTCTCGAATTTTGAACCAAGTCTGCGTGTGGACAAGACCATGCCACCCCTAGGGCATTTTCCTCTGCCAGGAAGGGGTATGTAAAGAACAACTGCAGCTTTTCAACAATGTTCCCAAAACACTGATGTTTTCCAACTCCTACTAAGAAAAGATCATACTCCTGAACGTCAAGCAATTCAGTACTATGGGCTCCAATAAAAGGTCTTTTTTTCTTACATAAACCATACAAAAAATATTTTGTTTGGTGTTAAGTAAAAAAAAAATTGGTGTAATCCTTATTCAAACTAGCCTTTGTATGAGGAAGGACTCCAGAATCAGGCTGAGCAAGTGATATTTTATGATAATAATTAGGGTAATCCTAGAATTAATCTTTACTAATGTCAACAAACTCATTTTCTTTGGCGCTTTGAAATGACCTTGAGGCCAAATTTTTAACCCAAATTGCCTTTCATTATTCTCTGTGTCTAAACGTACCAATGTTTGGGAACAATTTTCTTTAAACTGACACCTGTGACTGAGAAGCAAATAACTCCCACTGATTCCTCTGAAAAATCCCATATTAAATGTTGGCCGCAAATGAAAATATCATCTGGCTTCTTTAATTGCTGCTACTTACTTGCTCACTATTATACATGAAGTTAAATGGTTAAAAGAGGTGACTAAAACTGAATTTTATGTTCCATGACTTTCATGTTTCAAAACAGGACAGCTGAAGAGAAAGTCCATCCTATTCAACACACTTAAAGTGACCTAAGTAGTGTGGATATTTTTATGCCTCTGTTCATTTTTCGCTTTGGATATTGTCCTCTCTTGCTTTTCCAAACTTGTGAGGAAAGTGGCTAACAGGACAGATTCGTTAAGTCTCTGACATTTCAGTATGCAGGAGTTTTGGTCACTCCGCTCTCTCTAAGGGCTTAATCCTCCTTGTGTACCCTTTACACAGTTTTGTGTCCTGTACATTAGCTCTTTGGTACTAGAGTCGTCCATTGACTGTCTTCTCAGAGAGCAACAGAAGAATAAGCAAGGATAGCACAGCGCCCAACACCTTAGTATTTAATTTGTTTAAGGAACATGAAATCTTAGTTAAGTTTAAAACTTCTGTGTAAATGAAGACTCAGAGTTCCTAAGGACATCTGTGAAAAAATTGGAAAACAATCTAATATACTCATTAACGTCTTTTCTGCTTTCTTATTTTTATCATAAAGGAAAAGTCTGAAGGAGGCAACTTTTTGCATTGCATTTCCCACAGAGCATTAGATTTATATGACCCTTTCCTAAATAGTATTCTCTGGGCACTGTTAATAGCTGGTAGGGATGTCATGACAGAAGGAAAATCAATGCAATCTTGGAGAATCCACTTAACTCTTTTTTAAAAAAATATATTTCTTGATTTCTAGATCAGTAAGACTGAGGATTCCATTTTTGTGCTTTCCAATTTTAAACCTCATTAAAATATTTTTATAATGTGAGGGAATTATACTATGGCTACTTGAATGGCTTAATATTGAAATTACAATATTGAATGCTCATTGCTGGTGGGACTTTAGCCTACACAGCCACTATGGAAATCAGCAAAGAGACTACTCCAAAAAATAAAACTAGAAGTTCCATTTGATCCAGCCGTTTCTCTTCTAGGTGTCTTCCTTAAGGAGTTTAAACCACAGTGATATCACACATCAATGATATATGCCTGTCCATGTCTATAGCAGCACAATTTAAAGTAGCTAAGTATTTAAAACAGCCCATATTGCCCATTAAAAATATGAACAGATACAGGAAATGTAGTATTTATATACAATGGGAAGACTACTCTGCCATAAAGAAAGATAAACTTGAATCATTTGTAGGAAAATGAGTGCATCTCAAGACCGTAATCTTAAGGGAAATAAGTTAGACACACAAGTTTCAATATTGCATTGTTTCTCTTGTGTGAGAAACTTGAGAAACTCAAAGGGTGAATAAAGATCATTGTGGAGGATAGATATTGGGAGGCAGGAAAACTTGTTCAAATGGGAAGGGGGACAAGGGAGGGGGAAGATGGAAGGGAAGGAAGGGAAAAGCAAAAAAAAGCATGGAAGGGAAACAAATGGAAGCAAAGTTTGTGTAATTGGGAGGGGAAGAAGGGTTAAAGGGAGAGGAGGGGAATGGGGAAAAAGAATTAAAATACATTATGTATGGGTACAAAACCCTCATGATGAATATGATCAATATGATAAATATTGACCAATATGATAAAAAAGTTAAAAAGTTAAAAAAGAATTCTGAGGAATGCTAAAATGTGAAGATCCAAAACGATTTTTTCTGAACCATAAACCTTGAACAGTTAGAAACAAAGCTTTTTAAAAAATACCTGCAGTCTTGAAGACTACCTTTATTAAACATGGCTAAACAAGAAGATTCATTACAACTTCTAAGAATGATGATAATCGATGCGAACTACACAATGGAAATAAACCAAGATTTCTTAAGGAGCTTTAATTTCAGAACCACAAATGGTCCAAGCTCATTGATTTGCTGTTATCATTACTAAGCCAGCTAGCTTTGTTCTTTAGAGCATAATGCTCATTAGGTCAAATTTGGGGATTTAATTTTCATGACAGCTAGTTTATCTTGTGTTTCCTTGGCCAGATATTGCCCTAATGCCCTGGTCGATCTCTTTGCAAATGTGTGATGAAGAGACTACATCTGAAATTTTCTCTTGAACAATGCAGGGCTACATGTTATAGATCTGGCAAGAAAAGGAATTCAGTCATTATCCACTGTTGGCCATCACATTATGCTATGACCTGACACCTTAAAAGTTCAATACCCACCTGAAGCTCAGGAACAATAGTGCCCCTCTCTGGACAGGACCCTCCAAATGATGTGAGTGGGGAAGGAAGCACAATAGGGTTTGGGCTGATGAAATTGGAGATATCACAGGATGGTGGGTCTGATACCACTCTTTGCATGGTTACTTTCTCCACCACAATAAACTGATTCCAGGGCAACCAGAGTGTCCTCTTCTCAGACAGAAAAGGTGATCGGTCAAAGATTAAGACAACAGAGATGCCACCAATGGCTACAAGGTCAAAGCTGAAAAGGAACAAAATAAGAAAATGTCAACCCAGTGGGCAACCAAAATAAAGTTAAAGTTAAACATACATTAATTTTAGTGCCCTTTACTTCTTTGGGGACTCTCTTCTATTTTATAAACTTACTCTAGCTAAATATTCATTCCATGGATGACTCCTTTTAACTATCCAGTAGACATTTGAGAAGAAATTCCATAACACCAGTTACTAGTCACTCAGAATTTGTAGATCACTTTTAATGCTCTTAACCAACACTACTGCATTCCCTTTTTATTGAGCCAAATCTGACACTGATGCTCCTCCTTGGCTCCAAGATACCAGAAAGATGATCATTTAACATTCAGAAGCAGCTGCAGTATAATGCATTATTCATTTAAAAAGATTTGATATATCATATTATAGTCCGAAATATGTGCAATTACTATTCTTAATTAAAAATAAAATATATTTTAAAGAGTATATATCAAAAATCGGTTTGAAACAAGGAGCACTACTTTATGTTTGTAAAGTTTAAACTGATAATAAATGCTAATTATCTGCAAAAATAATAAAACATTAGTAATTAAAACTTTTTGATCATGTAATACAAAAAGAATTAAAAGGTTAAATATCTGTTCAGGGTCACAAACATAGTGTTAGAAACTAGATGTTGTCTTTGAGATAACTTTTGGAGAAAGAAACCAACAGAGAAACATTTTTTGGGGCCATGTTGAACTATAACATCCATGAACTTCCCGCATCTCACAACGCTCTTTGGATCCCTCTGTTTGAAACCTACATTTAAGATTCTTGGCTTGCTCTAGAAAGACCCTGGGGTTCCTTTTGTAAGACAACCTGTAAAGGACCCTGTTTATCTCTGCAGACATCTCCTTCTAGATCTCTGATAAAGCAAGATTACTTCTCCCCTAATCCAACTCTGTTCCTCCGAAGATGTGACCTCTGACAATACTATTGGGCCAGAGCATAAAAGATTCAAATTTCAATTCATTCTACACTAGATGGTTCTACCTTATTTCTTTTTTAAGTATAATGGTGTTTTTGAGATGATATACTTGGGGACATTCTAAAAGATAAAATACTACGTAAAAGTAAGATAATGATAAATTATTATTATTATATCTTAAAAATAGGCTAAAGGCAATGTGATGCACCTTAATATTCAAAGCAATGTAAAGGCACAGGAGACCAATTCCCTTGCATTAAAAATAGATCTGTTAGTAAAACATTTCTTCAATGGGAAAGAGCCCTCATAGAGAATAAGAGTTAATTATGGACATCTCATCACTCCCTTCACATTACATTGATTATATTTATTATAGTATTACTGATCATTTCTTGTTATAGAAATCTTTTAGGTAAAGATCAATTGACAGTAACAAAGGATGGATAATAGTTGTTTTTTATTGTTGTTTTTCCATGAACTCGCTATATTAAGGTTTTTTTTCCAGAAAGAAGATTTCAGGAGTGCATTAGTTAAAGAAAATCATCTAGGTATGAACTAAAATAGAAGCACCAAAAGTCATGTGGTTGAAGACAGAGAGTAAGACAGAGAGGGTGAAGCCTGGGGATATAGCTCAGTGGCATAAGCACCTGCCTGGCAAGCACAAGGTCCTGAGTTTGGTTCTTGGTACGAAAAAAAAAAAAAAAAAAAAGAAAAAAAAAGAGAGAGGGTGAATTAATAATATGGGAGCAGATTAAGGCTAGTGTACTAGGGGCAAAAATGACACTGCTTGTCAGCCCTTTCTTCTCATTCACCTTCTGCTTTGTCCCTAGGCAAGTTTTTTTTGCTTTGCCCAAACTCTGACTCCTTAAAACTAAAATGGTTATTTATTTAAAAATAAAACAAACACATAAATTAATCTATCCAAACAAAAAGTATGTATCTGGGAATTATTCTTTACTTTTGGAAATATTATTCAGACTTGAGTAGAATCATTTTGTGGAAAGAATGGGGGTTTGGTTTAATATATATCTGACTTTGAGTCCCAGTGCTATCATATTAACTTTGTGTCTTTGGGCTAGTTATTTAACCTCCCACGCACTGCGTTTTTCTCATTAGTAAAATGAGGCCAATATGACATAACTTTTAGCTACTATTGTAAATGAATAAATGAGGTAAAGACTTAAAGGTCAAGTATACAGCAGGGACTCAACAAATGTTAACGTTTTCAAATCAGATACATTGCCCCAGTAAATTTACTGTACAATTTTCTTTTCTTGTAGTGCAAATGAATTGTAGGCCAGCTCTTGATTATCTCCATGAGCAGATATTGGTATTTAAATTCTTCTTGGAACTTCACCTAGGCTCTTTGATACTGAGTTTTATGTGTCAACTTGGTTAGGTTATAGTATTTATTCAGCCAAACACAAGTGTAAGTGTTTCTGTGGAGGTATTTTGTAGATGTGGTTAGTATCTACAATCAGTTGACACTAAGAAAGGGAGAATATCCTTAATAATGTGCATGGGTCTCATCTCATGCAATCAGTTAAAGGCTTTAAGGGCAGAACTGCCGTTTCCCTGAATAAGAAAAAAATTCTGCCTCAAGACTGCTGCATCAACAACATTCTGAGAGTTTTCAATCCACCATCCTGCCATACAGATTTCAGACATACTGGCCCGCACAACCATATAAACCAGTTCCTTGAAAGAAATTGAAATCTGGTGGTCTCTCATTTCTATTTTTAAAAATATATTCTATTTTTCTATTTCCCTGGATAGTCCTGACTGATACATTTTTCTTCCCAGCTTGCTGTTATACATAGTAAATAATGCCTGGCTTACTCATTAATTGACATGGAGATGGAGGGTGAATCTGTCGCCAAATATCCACCTAAACCATTTAATGTCAAAGAGAATGTTCTTCGAAAGATTAATTCCTTGGCATTTTTCCTATCACCAATCACCTCCATTTGCATGAGTCATTAAGAACAGGTTTTCAAGTCATATAAGAGTGAGTGTAAAAGAACTAAAAGGAATATGTGTGGAGACTGTTGTCACTGCAAAATGTCAAAGCAGTCTCTTGTCCATAGAAGGAAGACTGCTGTATCATATGCAGTGCCTTAGGGTATCTATAAATGAACAAACTAGGGCCTTGAGGAAGATCACAGGAAACTGTCTTTTCATATTCCAGTCTTCAGAAGAAAATTGGTGGACATTTAATGTTTCACAAGAACCTCCTAAGAAAACGATTACTTTACCTGTTTTGCTTATCATGAGCCAAACCATTTATAAATAGTTCACTTTCAACCCTTTATTGAGCACCAGATGTATATCTAAGATGAAGATATGAGCCATGTTACTTGGGTGCAAATCTTGAGCTGTTTTCATACTCAGTGTATTAATCTGGATTACTTTTCTCATATTCCAAGTGTGGAGGTTGATAATATCTGCCTCATTGGGTGGTTTTGAGGATAAAAATAGAATGATATTAATAAAAATGTTTGGTATACCATAGATTCATAAATATTTATTTTTCCTTTAGACTTTGCCGTGCTTGTCTCTGCCTACCTCAATAGCTAATTGTCACACTTTTATTTTATTTATTTTTTATTTTAAAGTGAGTAGTACATCAGAAAACAAAACCCAAACAAAAAAAGAGAATAGTAGGAGCATACCAGTATCAGGAACATAAACAAATCAAAGCAAGAACATTCAAAGTGATACAGGGTCTCAAGACAAGTTAATACAAATCAACAGTGGTTGTTACATTGCATATCGCTATCCTCAACTACATTGCTCAGATTATCAGATGTAAGAATGAAAGATTGTTCAAACCATTAAAGATATCTTTATTAAAGATAATAAGAAAATAATTCTTCAAGAAAACATTAGAGATAATACAGAGTAAGAATGAAAGATTGTTCAAACCATTAAAGATATCTTTATTAAAGGTAATAAGAAAATAATTCTTCAAGAAAACATTAGAGATACTACAGAGTTTCACTAGACAAGATGGTAGGAGTTCACCATTGTAACTCCAGTGCACATTGTTACCTTCAAATCAGTTGCTCAGACCACCAGACACAAGCATGCAAAGTCGATTAGGGCATAAAAAATTGTGAGCATTAACTGTTCATTTCAATACACCATCAGAGAATAGCAATACAGTCATCGCAGCTATTCATATATATATTTATGTTTTGCTTTCCTTCTTTCTTTTTTCTTCTTTCCCTCATCCCAGTCATTCCTTCCTTTCAGCAATTTCTTTCCCTTTCCTATCATCTATTGTATGTTTTGAGTTTTACCTAGTCTTTCAGGTTCCTACACCAAGGAGACAATATGATGTTTACACATGTGGGTCCTATTTACTTCATTTATGAGTATGGTCTCCAGTTGCATCCATTTACCTACAAAAGCCTTGAGTTTAATTTTTTTAATAGCTGAGTAATACTCCATTGCATAAAAATGCCACAACTTTTTTATCCATTCCTCAGGGGATGGGCATCTGGGTTGTTTCCAAAATTTAGCTATGACAGATTGTGCTGCTATAAACATGGGTGCACATATATCGCTGTGGTATGATGTCTTTAATTCTTCTGGGAAAATACCCAGAAGAGAAATACCTGGGTTAAATGGGACTTCTAATCCTGGTTTTGTGGGGAATCTCCAAATTGATTTCCACAGTGGTTTCACCGGTCTACACTCCCACCAACAGTGGAGTAGGGTTCCTTTCTCTCCACAGCCTCTCCAGCATTTGTTATTGGTTGATTTCTTGATGATGGACATTCTTTCTGGGGTGAGATGGAATGTCAGTGTTGTTTTAATTTGCATTTCTTGAATGACTAATGACGTTGAACATTTTTTCATGTATTTATTCGCCATTAGTATCTCTTCCATAGAGAAGTGTGTATTCATCTCAGATGCCCATTTTTGGATTGGGTCTTTGAATTTGGGAGACCTGATTTTTAAAAACTCTTTATATGTCCTAGATAGAAGTCCTTTGTCTGAGGGGCAGTTGGCTAAAATTTTTTCCCAATTCGTGGGTTTTCTTTTTACTTTATTGGTGATTTCTTCAGATGTGAAAAAACTTTTCAGTAAGATGAGATTCTAGTTGCTGATTCTTTGAAATATTTCTTGTGCAGTTTGGTTTTTGTTCATGAACTCTCTGCCTACCCCAATTTGTCAAGATTTTTAACTACTTTCTCTTCCAATAAATTTAGTATTTCTCCTTTAATATTTAGATCTTTGACCCATTTTGAGTTTAATTTAGTGCATAGTGAAAGACATGTTTCTAGTTTTAGTCTTTGGCATGTGGAAAGCCTGTTTTTTCAGCACTATTTATTAAAGAGGCTCTCTTCCTTCCATTGAACATGTTTGGCCCCTTTGTTGAAGATAAGGTGACTGAGTGTGTTTGCAGTTGTATCTGTATCTTAATTTTCACACTTTTAAAGGGCTCAGTATTGCACCACCATGTTTATTTTGACCATGTATATATCACTTTGGTCTAGTGACCCACACTATTCCTGGTTCTCTAGGGAAAGCTCTCAATCAGCAAGTAGTTGATAAAGGGAGTAAACAGCTCTAAATTCCTCATAACATATTTGCATTTGACATGGACTTTGAGAGAGCTGACGGTTTAATTCAATACAATGATACCACTGGGAAGAATTACAATTACTGCAATAGACTGGTAGGATTGATATTTGGAGACAGAGAACCCCACTGGCACTGCTCATGTCAAACTTTGCCTACTAGGTATCTGCATGCTAATCTCAGTTTTTCCATATTCTTTTACTCTCAGGTGTTTCACTTATGATTTGTACTTTTGAAATGTACTTAATCTGAGGTTGCCACAAGCAAAGACATATACATGGAAACTCTCTCCACATTGTCACTTTATTTTCAAGAAATAATAATGGGACAATCTGGTTGGAATTTGGGCCACATATTTTAAACACTTATATGTTTATAGAAGCTGAAAGGCGAGTTACTGCCTGGAGACTCTGGCTAGCCTCTGCCACCTACATAAACGTACTCACAGGTAGCTCAGCAGAGGATGGTCTTGGGAATTTACTAAGATTAAAAACAAAAATAACAACAAAATTACCTTCTTTAATGTTCTCTGTAATTTTGAGCAGAAATTTGGAGACTTTCTGAATATAAAGATTCTTTTAGGTTCTTCTGTAAATTTCAAATATTCACAGAAAACTTTGCACCCACACTCAAAACAATAAAAACAACAACAACAACAACAATCTGAGTGTTGTCAGTTCTCAATGAGAAGTTATGAGAAATCAGTATTTCAGAGGGCATATTCTATTGTAAAAAAATCAATTTCTCAATTTCTGGTACATGGTTAATGGCAAATGAGAGGCTACTTTTGTATATGAGTTACTGATGAGTGAACTGTCTAACTTCCATCACTTAGTCGAATTGGGAGAAAAGCCCACTTAAATTAACAGAGAGCTCTAATTATGGAATATTTCACCGGAAATAAAGTCTTTCCATTTATCTACACTACATGGTACCAAAGTAGTTTCACTGAACTTGTTATAATGAAGAGATGTCTGGCTTATATTAGTGATAATTTACATAAAGTAATTCAATAATATTCTTCAAGACAGTTTGACTGTTAAGCAGGTTAAAACTTTCTTTTCTTGGACAAATCCAAAGAACACAAAATAAATTTAGGATATAAGGACCCTTGCCTCATTTACCTTCCTCCAAACAGAGGACATTGCAGCTTGGCAGCAAATTTTGCTGGTGCATACAAGAAAGAATGACCAGGAATTGGCTCCCTCTTCAATGCGCTGCCAGTTTTTATTCATGTGCCACAGTGGCTAAATGAAATCTCTAGTGACAAGGTTAGGGATCACAGGAATGGCAGTGAAGGTAGTGAGTGGAATAGCACCACTCCTCCTTCCCTGCTCATAGTAGTACCTGGTCTAAGCAGCCGTAAGCCTCAGCATGGAAACAGGTAGGAAGTCAGCATTCCCCCTGCCCAACTCCCGACCCAGGGGAGGACAGGGGCAGTGCTACAGTATTCTCCCCACCTGCTCCCAATGAAGAGAGAGGAGAGAGATGCAGCAGAATGGAACAGAGAAAGTTGTGCAAGGGCCAAGGAGGGGCTGACAATACCTAGGACTGGGCTCAGCCATGGGCTGTCTCTGTCAGAGGGTGCCACAACAACTAGGAGAGCAACACAGAGACAGATAGGATAAGAAGATATGGATGGGCCTCCCAAGGGACATACAGGAAGTTGCTTGCTGAAGACTGGCTCCAGTATCAACATATGAAGGCCAAGATCTGCCCCACACTCAGCACTAATCCTACTGCAGATTTGGTGGGGTTACCCAGCAGACTTAGGATCTAATTAAGGCACCACAGTAGAACTGAGGGCACCATAGGAATTTTATTGGTTTTTGTTTTGGGTTGTTTAAGTTTTTATTTTTATTGTTTGTTTTGTTTTGTTAGGCTTTTTTCTCTATCTACTCAGCTATATTTCTTGTTTTTTTTTATATTCCCATGTGAGTAAACATTGTCTCTAGTTTTTGTGGTTCATTTCAATATTCTTTTGCTTTCTCCTTTTTTCTTTCTGTTCTGTCCTCTTTTCCAGTTTCCCAAAGCTTGGGTGATCATCTTTTGTCCTTTAGCTTTGCTACTACTATATTTCTCTTCAATTAGCCATTTTTCCCCTATTCTTCTTACCTCTCCCCAGGTAAAAATTGCTCTACTAAGGGGAAAACTCATAGCATACAAGTTTCTGGTTTATGCTGCATTTTGTTAAACAGCTATAGATCTTGCTCCTAAGGTTAAAGATATCAAAGTAATAGTTACTGTAGTTTGTGAATTGCTAGGCTGTTCTTTAAGCTATTGTTATTGCTAATCATACTATATTTGTCAGCATGTCATGCTTGTTGTAATCAGCTGTTCTTCTTTGTATGACAACACTGTGATTGCTTGGGTTATAAGCATTACTATAATCCATTAGCAAAGAACTGGTTGCTGAGCCATATAGAAAACAACTTCTCATTCTAATGAATTGGGTAGGTAGTAGCTTGAGACAGAAACAAAGGCCAAAAGCTAGCTACACTTAGAGGATATCTTTGAGGAATAAACATTTCCTAGGGAAGCCTCCATACTAGTGATAAAGCTACCTACCATAAGCAATTTATAAACATCAACACAGAAAATAAAGTAAAATTAAAAAATAGAAAATGACAAGTTGCAAAATGAAAATGCAACTCCAGACCTCCAGTCCACCCAGGACAAGTCCAAGAGACAATGAGATATAGAAAATCAGAAACCACTACCTGAATTTTCTGAAATGGTAAAGCAGAAGTAAAACAAAACAAAACAAAAGAGAACAACCAGATGAATGAGCCTATAGAGAAAATCAGATCAGATATAATCTCTCAGGTAAAAAAAAAGAGGTGATGATCAAAATGAAGACCTTGCTCAGTGACTCTAGAATAGACACAGAAAAAAATAGAACAGCTTAGGAAAATGATGGGAACCATAAATGCACAACATAGGAAAGAAATGGAATCCATGAAATAGATTCAAAGAGATATCCAGGAGATTAAAGATTTCATTGAAAGTATATCCAGTAAAATGAACAAAAATGAGGACAAAATACCAGATCTAGAAGACAGACTTGTACTTAGCAAACATGAAGAAGAAGACGTTTCAAAAATAGCAAGGGAGGCCCAGGGATATAGCTCAGTGGCACAGTGCTTGCCTTGCAAGTGTGAGGTCTTGAGTTCAATTCTTGGTACTAAAAAAAAAAAAAAAAAAAAAAAAAAAAGCAAGGGATCATGAAAAATCAGTCCAAAACTGCAAGATGATGCAAAAAAGAACAAGATTGATCGAAGTCAATGAAGAAGCAAGAGACAGCCAAGTGATGTAAAAAACTGGTCACAGAATTAATGGCAGAAAAATACCCAAGTGTGGATAAAGAATTTGACATACAAATAAGTGAGGCATATAGGATTCCATTTGGTCACAACCAAAATAATTCTATGCCAAGGCATGTAATAGTCAAGAGTCTAAAAATTCAGCACAAGAATAAAATATTAAATGCTGTTATAAAAAATACAAATCACTTATAAAGGAAAGCCAATCAGTATCACAGCAAACTTCTTAAAACAAACTTTTAAGTCAAGAATAGCTTGGAGTGAAGTGTTTCAAGTTCTGAAAGAAATCAATCTGCAACCCAGATTGATGTATCCTGTGAGACAATCTTTTAAAATCAGTGGAGAAATAAGATACTTCCATGACAAAGAACAGCTGAAGAAATTCATGACTACCAAGCCAGCTCTCCAAAATGTTCTGAAGGATATTTTTT
>NW_004955473.1:10167180-10191550 GCF_000276665.1 Chinchilla lanigera | reverse complement strand
AAAATAAAAAAAAAATAAAAAAAAATAAGAAACATATTTAACTTAAAAGGAAATTCATAGGCTAAAAGTCAAAGGATGGAAAACAATATGTCATGTGACAGGAATCCCCAAAAAGGCAGGGGTAGGTATTCTATTTTTACAAAGTGAGCTTCAAGCCATGACTGATGAAAAGAGACAAAGAAGGTCACTACATACTGGTTAAGGGAAAACTCCAAGTGGAAGAGAAAAACAGTCATAAATATATATGCACCAAGCACCAATGCACCCAACTATATAAAATAAATAATAAGGGACATGAAAAATCAAATAAGCACTAACACAATTGTTATTGGAGACCTCAATACACCACTGTCATGAAGAGACAGATCAACTGGACAAAAAAATCACCAAGGAAACTTCAGGACCTAAATGAATGTGTGAACAAATAGACTTACTTCATGTCTACAGAGTGGGTCACCCTACAATAACAGAATACATATTCTTCTCAGGAGCATGTAGGGCATTCTCTAAAATAGATCACATATTAGCTCATAGAACATGCTTAAGTAAATCAAAGGAATTAAAATTATTGGGACATAGTGTAATGAAATTGGAAATTAATGACAAAAGAAACCACAAAAAGTACATGAACAAATGGAAATTAAATAAAATACTTCTGAACAACCAATGTATCACAGATGAAATTAAAGCAGAAATTAGATAATTTCTGCAATTAAATGATAATGCTGAATCAGCATACTGGACCTCATGGGACACAGTGAAAGCAGTCCTATAAGGAAAATTGATAGTGGTGAACTTCAACATCAGAAAAACAGGGCCAGCTCAAATCAGCAACCTTATATTGAACCTCAAAATTCTGGAATGGAACAAGTTATGCCCAAAGCTCATATAAGAGAGGAAATTGTGAACATCAGAGCAGAAATTAATGCATCGGAAGCTAAGGAAACAATACAAAGAATCAATAAATTAAAGAGTTGGTTTTTTGAAAGATTAAAAACAATTGACAAATCCATAGTCAACTTTATCAAAAAGAAGAAAGGAAAGACTCAAATGCATTCAATTAGGAATAAAAAGTGTGAAACAGAACAGATCCTGCAGAAATTCAGAAGATCATCAACACCTACTTTGAGAAACTTTATTCTAATAAGACAGAAAACACAGAAGAAATGAACAGATTCCTAGATACATACTAAATACCCAGGCTGAATTAAGAAGATATAAAAATTCTAAATAACTCAGTAACAGTCAGTAAAATTGCAGATGTTTTCAAAATCCTACCAGTAAAGAAAGGTTCAGGGCTTGATGAGTTCACTGTTGAATTCTACAAGAAATTCAGAGAAGACCTAGTGCTGCTACTTCTCAAACTTGTTAATGAAATTGAAAGGGAACCAATACTCTCAAATTCAGTCCTGGAAGCAAGCATTACCCTGATACCCAAAGCAAGGAAGGATCCAACTGAAAAAGAGAAATACAGACCAATCTCCTTAATGCACCTACATGTAAAAACCCTCAGTAAGACATTAGCAAGCAGAATGCAGCAAATCATCAATAAAATTATATAGAATGACCAAGTAGGATTCAACCCAGGGATGCAAGGATGGTTCAACATATGCAAATCAGTAATAATATACCATATCAACAGAGCGAAGGACAAAAATCACATGATCATTGCAATAGATGCAAAAAAAGAGCATTTGACAAAGTCCAACAACCATTGTTGATAAAAACCATATATAAAATTGGAATAGTTTTTATTTCAATGTGATATATGACAAACCAACAGACAACATTATACTAAATGGTCAAAAAATGAAAGCTTTCACTTTAAAATCAGGAACAAGTCAAAGATGTCCACTATTACCACTCCTATTTATTATAGGTCTGGAAACATTAACCAGAGAAATTAGGCAAGAGAAAGAAATAAAAAGAATAATTATAGGAGAGAAAGAAGGTTAATAAGCATTTTTGCAGATGACATGATATTCTATATAGAAGACCCCCAAAATTCCACCAAAGAACTTCTAGACCTAATAATCAAATTCTGTCATGAAGCTGGATGCAAAATCAATACTCAATACTCAAAAATTGGTAACACTGATGTATACTAAAAATAAACTCAGTGAAAGATATATTACAGAACCTATACCTTTCACTATAGCATTGAAAAACATGAAATACTTAGGAATCAATCTAACAAAGGAAGTATAAGACATGTATGTTGAAAAGTACAGTGCTCTGAAAAAGGAAATTGAAGAGGATATCAGAAAATGGAAAGCTATCTCTTGCTCCTGGGTAGGACGAAACAACATAGGGAAAAGAACTACCCTCCCAAAACTGTTATACAGATGTAATGCAATTCCAATAAGAAACCATTAGTATAGCTCACAAAATTAAAGAAAACATTCCCACAATTTATTTGGAACCAAAAGAGAGCTACAATAGGAAAAGCAATTTTGGGCAACATAGGAAAGCCAGGGGCTATCACAATTCTTGACTTGAAACTATATTACAGAGCCACTGTCATAAAAACAGCATGGTACTGACAGAAAAACAGACCTAAGGATCAATGGAACAGATTAGAAGATGCAGAAGCAACTCCCAATGCACTCAGCCACCTGATCTTTGACAAAGGGGGTAAACATGTTCACTGCAAGAAAGATAGCCTCTTTAAAAAATGGTGTTGGAAAAACTGGATTTCCACATGTTAAAGACTGTAAGTAGACCCATGTCACTCACCATGCACTAAACTAAAATCAAAATGGATCAAAGATCTAAATATTAAACGGAAACACTAAGCCTGCTGGAATAGGTAGAATGCTTAAAGGCACAGGTGAAGACAAATTTTTTGTTTTTCACAAAACCCAGTCAAATCGGAATCATGACAAAGAACCAACAAAAAACTTTTGTACAGCAAAAGAAATCACCAACAGAGTAAAAAGAAAGCCCACAGAGTGGCAAAAAAAAATTTACTAGTTCTTCAAAGGACTAATATCTAGAACACATAATGAACTGAAAAAAATTGGACCCCCCCAAATTTAAAAACCCAATCCAAAATAGGCTTCTGAGATGAATATACACTTCACAGATAAAGTACAAATGTAAAATAAATATATGAAAAAATGTTCACCATCGCCAGTCATTTGAGAAATGCAAATTAAAACAATCCTGAGATTCTGTCTCACTCCAGAAAGAATGGCTATTATCAATAATTCAACCCATAAAAAATGATGGTTGGGTTGTGGTGAAAAAAGAACCCTTCTCTACTGTTGGTGGGAGTGTATACTGGTGCAACCACTATGGAAATCAGTGTAGCGATCCCTCAAAACACTAGGACTATAGATCATTTTCACCCAGCTATTCCCCTTCTTGGTATCTTCCTGAAAGAATTAAAAGTGTCATGCTACAGCGAAATATGCACACTTACTTTTATAGCAATACTGTTTGCAATAGCTAAATCTTGGAGACAGCTCAAATGCCCATCAACCAATGACTGGATAAAGATGTGGGTATTTTTTTATGCAATGGAGTACTACTCATCCATAAAGGATAAACTTGAGACATTTCTAGGTAAATGGGTGCACCTTGAGACCATACTGTTAAATGAAATAAATTGGACACACATGTGTAAGTATCACATTGTTTCTCTGGCATGAGAAACTGAAAGTGTAAATGATAACAAAATGTATAATAGGTATTGTGAAATGTGAAGTAAATGTTCAAATGGGAAAGGGGAACAAAGGAGGGGGGAGGATGAAAGGAATGAAGGGAAAAGAAAAATAATGAGAAAAGAAAGAAAAAATAGAAACTTAGTTTTTGTAAATAAGTGGGGGTGAGGGCTGAAGCATGGAGAGGGGAATGGGAAAAAAAGAGGTATCAAGATATATCATATACAGGTGTAAGTTCCTTATGATGAATGTGATAATTATGTATATCTACACTGTTCCAATAAGCTTAATCAGAAAGAAAACTTTCTTGAATTATTTATCTCTTCTTTTACAGATATTTTCTTGACAGACAATTGAAAAAAATAAATTCAACACAGGCCAAGTTGAATAATTAGCACTTCTGAAGTGGTTACAACTAATAAGGTTTGTTTTTAAGTTCTTGAAAAGAGATAGTCTTTTCATAGTGTGATAAAGCTCCAAGCTAACTGGCCTTTTTTGAGAGTTTTGAAGTGATTTGTTATGAGTACAACACATTAAGGTTAGCTACCTGGAGAGTAGAGCCCTATCAAAACCATTATTAGTGTTCCTGAGAGTTATAAATACCTTCAAGATGGACACACGAGTCTATTTACTCAAATATTCTGAACAAATGTCTATCTAAATGACAGTAACATAAATGTTTTGTTGAGTAAATCCTTTTCTATAATGAAAACGTTTTACTTAGAGGTCTTGTTTCCCAGGACTCATAAAACGCAGAGAAGTCCTGGATGGTTGGTGCTTCAGGTTAAGTCAGTAGAGTTATATAGACTGACTATGCTCATCAATCATTTGCAGTTCTTGGGCAAAAAGGCAGTCTAAGGAGGACACATTTTAAAAAAGAAACCTCAAACCACACAGGAAATACTTCAAAGAATCAACAACTGGGATCTCATCCTACTGAAAAGTTTCTGCACATCTAAGGAAATCACCAGCAGAGTAAAAAGAAAACCCACAAATTGGGAAAAAATTTTAGCTGACTGTCCCTCAGATAAAGGTCTTCTATCTAGAACATATAAAGAATTAAAAAACATCAGCCCCCCCAAATTCAAAGACCTAATCCAAAAATGGACAGCTGAGATGAACACACACTTCTCAGATAAAGAAATACAAATGGCAAATAAATACATTAGGAAATGTTCAACATCATTAGTCATTCGAGAAACGCAAATTAAAACAGCACTGAGATTTTATCTCACCCCAGTAAGAATGACTATCATTAAGAAATCAACCAATAATAAATGCTGGCGAGGCTGTGGAGAAATAGGAACCCTCCTCCACTGCTGGTGGGAATGCAGACTGGTGAAACCACTGTGGAAATCAGTTTGGAGATTCCTCAGCAAACTAGGTCTAGAAGTCCCATTCAATCTAGCTATTCCCCTTCTGGCTATTCTGCCAGATGATCTGAAAACATATATCATAGTGATATATGTGCACCCGTGTTTATAGCAGCACAATTTGTAATTGCTAAAATGTGGAAGTGACCCAAATGTCCATCCACTGATGAATGGATAAAAAATTGTGGTTTATATAATGGAATATTACTCAGCTATAAAGAAAGATAAACTCGAGGCTTTTACAGGTAAATGGTCAAAACTAGAGACCATAGTCATAAGTAAATCAACCAGACCTCCATGTGTAAGCAACGTGTTGTCTCACTAGTGTAAGAACCTGAAAGAGTAAATAAAAATTAGCAGATAAGACAGACATTGTGAAACAAAAGGAAACTGCTCAAAAGTAAAGAACAACTGCGGTGAGGGAACACAGAAAAGAAAGAAGGGGAGTTCCCGGTTGCAGAGAAAAACCAAAAAAAAAAAAAAAAAAAAAAAGAAAGAAGGGGAAATTGTGTATGTATGTATATACAGGATAGCTAACATAACTGTACTGCTGACTTCTATTGCTTTAAGGAAAGGAACAGTTAATGATTACTTATTTGATCAATCTTGCACGTCTCTATTTGTTTTTCTGAGAAACCACTTTGAGGATATCAATACATAATAGAACAACCATTGTTAATTTCCTACCACTTTGTCTGTAACTGTGTATTGCTTGTATTGTTCTTATGCTATTTTGTGAATGAATGTCTGTTTGTTAATGTTTTCCTTCCTTTATTTTTAAAATAAATTAAAAAATAAATAAAAAAGAAACCTCTTAATTAATATTTAATTTTCAACTTTTCTAAGAACAATGTGCACATATTCATTTCTGAAATATTTTGGGCTTGTTGTGAAAGAACAGCCCAAATATTCCATAGTCCTATTTTTCTTATCTATACCATCTCACTGAAAATAAAGGTTGAATTTAGTCTTGGAATTGGATAAAATGTGCAGGAATTTACACATGGCAGGCTCACAAGACAACTTGAGAATGATACTGAAAGGTTAAAGTACAAAAATGAGGAAATAAGTATCATCAATGTCTTTTCTACATACAACTAAAAGGAAGGTGGACTTATCACTTCTATCATTTTGTTTTCTGGTACTGGGGATTGAACCCAGAAGTGTTCTACTACTGAGATACATCCCCAATTACTTTTATTTTGAGACACAGCCTCATTATCTAGATAGAACTTGAGCTTGTAATCTTCCTACCTCAGCCCTCCAAAGTACTGGTATTAGAGGCATGTGCCACCACACCCAGATTCACTGCATTTTGTTGAACCCTGGCTTAATCCATCGCTAAAAATACTTTGCTCCTACAATGATCAGAAGCAACATTGATGTACCTTCCATCTTGCCGGCTGATGGTAAACCCGTAATCGCTGTGGTGCAAGAAACTGACATTCACTCCCACAAGAGGGGTTCCATCTACAGCCACCACTTGGCCTCGGATCACACAGGCACGCCTGAAACACAAAAGCAAAGCAAATAAGAAAGTATGGTAAGGCTAGAATCTAAATACCAAGTTGTAGAGACTTTGGGAAATGGTCAAGTATAACCAAGAAAACAATAATTTCACCAGCCAATAATAAGAACTAATGATATTTTAGGGAGAGTATGTACATTTTTTATCTTCCAAAGTTAGGATCATACTAGGTATAGTTCTTAATTCTGGTATGTTTAAGTTAATAGTGTATTATCAACATCACCCAATTTAATTAGAAAGCCTTTAAACTCTAAGTCTGTTATTAAATATTATATCCTTAAAATGGCACTTCATAACTTGCTTAAGCTACCACTTACTTCTGGAAATCTAGTGGCTTCTTTTTTTTGTGTACTAAATTTCTTATTTGCTTGGGAGAAAGTCTTAGTTGTGGAAGGACAATTTTCTCTTATCAAAGTGAATTACAGTAGCTGATACATAATACATTGTAGATACGACTAAAGTTTCTGTTGACCACCTATCTCCCACTGCTTATTCCTGGGTTTCTCACCAGAGGTAATCAACAGTTATCAACATGGTATGTCATTTGCTGTGTATTTACATACAAATGTGTGAACATTTTTAAGGCTATTGATACATACACTCCCAATTATTTTGTCTGGGAAAAAACCCAACCAAATAAACTTAGTTAAGTGAACATCAAGTTAAAGTCTCCACGGGAGACATGACACTTGACTATGGCATCTTGATTTTTTTGCTTAATTTAAATAAAATATTGTACAATATTTCCCTTTTAAACAAATGAGTCTCATGCTTTCCAAAGAATGGGATTCAATTAAAATAGCCCCTAAATAGGCCTGTCTATCAGGGAGGGACATAGTTCACTAAAATATCTATTACTTTTCTCTGTAGCTGATAAGCTATATTAAATTCCAGGACTCTGGCAGTCTAGAGGACCCTGAGATACTTCCAGGCAAAGATTTCTTTGCTGGCCTACCATTATTTGAGAGTGAGAGGCTGGGACAGGTTTTTCACCAGAGTTCAATCCTAGTCTTGAGAGCTCTGAGCTCTTGGCCATGAACTTCAAACCTGGAACTGACAGGGTCAAGGAAGACTGAAAAAAGTCAGTGATTTTTTCTAGTGCATGAATGTTAGTTTTTCACCAACTGGGATTCAGGATATTCAGGACGGCTCAATCTTGGATTAAAAAGGGATGTGTTACTTGGGTTAACATGGCTTTTCAGTATAGCCCTAGTACTGTGATTTCACCCTGGGATTATATATCCTTCTATCAGAATCAGAACATCAAGGCAAGTATCTAAAAGCTCATGGTCACAGAACTCATTTGAGAGAAAATATGGAGGAAAACATAATCAAACAAAACAGAAAAAGAAAACACCAAATATCTCAGAGTAAGCAGGAAAATTACTAGTTAGAGTTTGTTTTAGCCAATAAACTTCATAACTAAATTCCATTGCAATCAACGGAATTGGTTATAAATTATGCTAATAGGATTTATAGTGAATTATCTCAGGCCTTTCCATTACACAAATTATAAGCCATTAAATATTACACAAAGGTAAGCTAGTATAATTATCTCTATTAGTGCTTGTGTATCATTTGAGCTCCAGACCGACATTCCTAGTTCTCCAACATAGGTCAGTAGCTTTCTTTTTTCTATGAATTATGTAAAACATGGTGCTGAATGGCATGCATATGGCGCACTGACACTTGCTTTGCCATGCCTGATTTTCCCAGTCTCTGTACCATTTTGAAGTCTCATTCGTCGTAATAGAGAAGACATTTGAAGTCTGAGTTCTGGATTTTGAATTTATCCTGACAAATCTGGTACCAGGTTCAAAGTCTAATATAACAAGAAATGATAATAAATGACATCTTTGGTTATATATCGTAAACTTTTAGAGGTCTTTGCAAAGCAGTATTTGAAAAACTTAAATGACTATAGATTAAGTGGAAAGAAGCTGTGGTAGGCTCCTGCAAATAACACAGGAAATGCAGCTGCAGTGGCAGAGAATGGACCATGTGCTGGTGAAGCCAAACCTCTTAAAAATAAATTAAACTTTGCTTCTTAAACTCCAAAGGTGGTTGGCTCTTTTAGAGTGTGGTAAGGGTTAATTCAAAACTTGCCAATCTTCCTCCGGTTAACAAGGTGGCTTTTGTAAAAGTAATGCCTACCTAGGTGCTTGCTGAATCCCTGTTGGAAAGATAATTCTACCCACACTCATTTTATTTTTCCACATTAATCTAGACATTGTACCTTTCCACAGCTGTACTAGGCTCAATTATTTTTGTTTTTATTTTGTCAAGCCTAGTTGGCATTATTTCCTCATATTTTACAACAAACACAGATCTATCTCTTCTTTTTTTGATGCTTTTTTATTTTCTGTATGGCTTATATTTATGAAGGATCCAGGCTGGTGAGTGAAAGTCTCATAAAAGTCATCATTATTCTGTACATTTCTTTTGTATTCCTCTCTTCCTTCATTCTGTGTCTCATTTTGAGTAGACTTGTCTTTTGATTCTTCTGATGCTTAATATTCCTCATATTTTATGAAGCACACAGGTTTGTGTGATAACTACTCATCAAAGTCATCATTATTCAAGACAACGTCTGCCTGTTCTTCTCATTCATTTCACTCTTCATCATTCATAAATAATGCACACAGACTTGTCGTTCAACTCCCCTAATTTTTTATTCCTCATATTTTATGACGTACACCAACTTACAGCATATGATAAAGCCCCACAAAACTTATTATTCTACATTTATCAGCATTGAGCTCTCTTGGTAATGTATTAGACGTTAAATGCTCAAAGATTCCCTCTATCTTGCTGCATTTGTTCCCATTATTTACACACCTCATGTCATCCATTTTTCACTCTTAGCTCTTTTTATTTTTGGATTATTAGTATTTACTGTAATCCATGACCAACATCAGTCATTTAAATTGTCTAAATTTTAGGACAGTTTTAAAGTATTCTTTTTAATTTTTAATAAGCTTGACTGACACTACATGCAGAAATCCAGGAAGCGGGGGGAATCTACTTTGCAGGCAAACTCTCTATTTTGAAAAGAAAGTTCTTGAGCCTTCTCACTACCCCAGGCTCCAGCTTCAAATCGCCTTTAGGGAGCCTTCATATATATTCTTGGGAAGGATGGTATTGTACTGCTTTGTTCAGTTCAGATGCTATTTTGCAGACTCCCAGCTTCTAAACTCAATTTTCTTCATAATTGTGGACGGTAGCGTATCTGTCTTGTTTTTCCTGATTCATGCAGCCACTAAAAGGTAATTTCTCTACCATTTATATAACCTGTTCTGATTATCCTTCTCAGATCCAAGGCAGCCTGTGTAATTCATCTGTTTCCAAGGTTAGAACTCAGCTGAAGAGTGAAGTGTGTATGGTGCGGGTCTGCCTTTGTTAGTGCTACGATCTTACTTTCTGTGCTTTCCTCTATTCCCATTGTGGTGCCTCCCTGTTTCCTACCCCAGAGAGTTCCCAGCTTCCTTGAATCACATCTAAATTAGGCAGCCCTACCTGTCCTGTCCTTGGCTTGTATCAGAGAAGAATCTTGAGCTCTTCAATTTTTGCTGCACCAAAACTACTCTCAACCTGAGTCCTAGTCCTATGAGGACCTGTCTTTTTCTGAAACATTTTCGGTTCAGTAATACAGAGAGAAATCTTCAGAATCTTTCAAGTCAGATAATGGAAGCTATTGTGTGCATTGTCATGAAGCTGGGCCTGCCCATGTGTCCAGCAGGTATTTGCCCTGTATAATCATCTTTTGTGCTGGTTCTGTACCAGTGGGTGAGTGTGTGTGTGTGTGTGTGTGTGTGTGTGTACTTGCGCATGTGTTTGTGTACTCTCAGTGGCAGACACTGCATGCTTTACATTTTTGCCTGGGGCTCTCCTTTGATTCACAGACATGGATGGGATGCTTTGTTTCCTTGAGGCTTTAAAAGTAAGAACCTCTGCCTGCTGTTGCTGGTTATAGCAAGATAACCTGAACTTAGATGGGCATGTCCAATGCGACTTTAAAAAGTGTATGGGGAAGAGCATCCCTCACAAGTGTTTCTTTTCCTATTCTCTGGAGAATACAGGCTGCTGCCAAGCTGTCCACCTGCTGTCACTGTGCTAAAGCAGCAACCCCAAAGGAATTGCTTCTGCACTTTAACTAAATGCTGAATCCTTCAACAGTTTGGAGCTTGGTCTAAAGAATAGGGCATCTTGGGAAATGCAAGTCAGAACACACTTTACTGGGAGCCTTATTTAACTAACAAGCTGCTTGTTAGACAGCTCTGATGCAAGAGGTCTAATTCATTCTGTGTTTGCTATTTTCATGGCATAGTCAAATTATCCCTAGCCTCCAATCAACTCCTGCTTCCATTTTCCTCTTTCTTTATTTGTTGTCTTTTGTCTTCTGTGTCAAATTTCCAATATTCATTCAACACCTCTGACAACTGCATTAACCTTAAGCACAAAAGTTGGGTTGAAAAACAAGGCCGAAAACTAAATTGCTGAAAGAAGATGTAATTTACTACATTGTCTTTCTGATTAAAATCTTTCATAAGGACAATGAAGCTCAGGGCTAGGAAAGTTATAGCTGTTTGCGTTTGTTGCTAACACAAGCATCAGCAACCTTTGAAGGGTAACATTAAAAATCAAGTACCTAGCCAGCGGGGGGTCTAGCAGCAGGTGGGAAGGTTAGGCTATTTTCTCCATAGGAACAGATGAAACCTTTTCTACAAGCTGACATCCCTGGTCAAGAGGGCATTGGCAAGACCTGGGCTGGAAGAAGTCATGCGAATCCTCTCCTCACTGTGTTAATTAGTTGATGAGTTGTCAGGTGGCAGAAGTTTCCAAGAGGCAGAACCCTATTGCTTGTGAGGTGAGGTTTGAGAGTTCCCCTGACATCTTTCCATGGGCTTATCGTACTCTCACCTTACAGTTTGTAGATTCCTGCTTCTAGGGACCCACTGGAATGTGTATACCTCCGAGTGGTTGGGACAAAGGGCTTATGATGTTTCTGTTATCCCCTGTCATCGCACCATGAAGAAAAGGGTCTTCTCTTTAGAGTACACCGTTGAGGTTTTGGTGTTGGTCCTCAGCCCTTCTTAGTAATCGTTCTTACCTACAGATGAGCAATTCTTAAACTTGATCAGGCATCAGAATTCCCTGGGGGGCTTTTAAAAACACAGATTATTGGGCCTCATCCCCAGAATTTCTGATTCAGTAGGTCTGGTGTGGGGCATGAGGCTCTTCCTTTCTGCTTTCCTTCCTTCCTTCCTTCCTTCCTTCCTTCCTTCCTTCCTTCCTTCCTTTCTATTTCTCTTTTTCTCTTTCTATTTCTCTTTTTCTCTTTCTCTTTCTCTTTCTCTTTCTCTTTCTCTTTCTCTTTCTCTTTCTCTTTCTCTTTCTCTTTCCTTCTCTTTCTCTTTTTTCTCTTTCTCTTTCTCTTTTTCTCTTTCTCTTTCTTCTTCTCTTTCTCTCTCTCTCTTTCTTTCGTTCTTTTCCTCCCTCCCTTTCTCCTCCTCCTCCTCTTCCTCCTCCTTCTTTGGTTTTTTGAGACAAGGTCTCACTGCACAGTTCAGGCTGGCCTTGAACTCACTATGTAGCAGAGGCTGGCCTCGAATTCATAGTGATCCTTCTGCCTCAGCCTCCTGAGTGTTGAGACTGCAGGCATGCACCACTACACCTGGCTGAATTTACATTTCTAAGAAGTTCCCAAGTAGGCTGATCTTGCTGGTCTAAAGGACCAACATTAAGAACTCTTGCTTTATTGAAAGCAGGGTCATAGTATAATCAGCCAATTAATGTGTCTGATTTCCTGGGGAAGAAGGCAGAAAGTATAAACCATATAATGGCGGGCAAATCAACCAACTGGTTACAATCTTACCATTAGGAAATCTATGACACGCCTTTCAACTCTTCCACATGAACCTCTGGGAAAAGGTCTGCAACAACTGTAGTTTGGGGAGTCATATTGAAACTGTCATGACAAAGTGGTGGCAGAACTATAAATGAAGTATAGGATTCTTTTAAATCCAGAGAGCATAAAATGGAAACATATTTTAACCCAATCTATGTGTCTCAAATAAGTGTCAATTTCTCCCCGACTCCTATTACTCTTATTATACAGTACTTGTACCCATGTTATTGCACTTGGCATAACCTGTCTTGGATGACAGTTATAGATCTGTCTGTCTTTCTTATTAGATAGTCACTCCAAGGCAGAGTGGGAGATTTTTTTTTCTCTCTGTGTCCTTCCCCGTGACTGAATTACTCAGTACATGCTCAAGAAAGATTCATAGCATTTCCACTCAAGTATTTTTATATAAAGTTTTAAGATACTTGCAACCTTCCCCATGGCACTGCTTCAACGGTTTGAGAGGCTGCTTTTAAGATTCCTGTGTGACAGATGCCTTGCAGTTCATTTTCCAGAAGCCAACATTCTGGATTGTGCATTATGACATTCTCATCATGAGGGTTTCGTTTCATAACTGACTAGTTCTTTGGATTAAAAAATACCTATGTAATTGGCATGAAACAATAAATAGTCCTCCCCAAATGCTTAATTTATGCATACTAGCCCCATTATTCTTTTATATATTATCATACAGTTGCTATTTGATATTTCATAGTTTAAATACCTTTGAGGTTTCTAATATTCAGGTTGGGGGGATTCCACAGAACATATGCTGTCTATGATATATGTTATCTAAGCTGGTACAGCACCATGAAAACATTTAATGTCATAGCATCAATCAGTTTTCATGTTCTAAAAATGTGAAGGCAGTGAACGCTCATATACAAACCCAGTAAAATCTCATTAGTTTTTACTTAAATATAGCAGGCTGATTTAATCCTGCTCTGTTGATACTAGCCCAAATAAATAACACCTACCAAATGGGTAACGTTAAAAGCAGCTGGGAGCATTACCCATCAACATTCTAGGGCTCTGGAAAAGGTGGTGCTATTGAAAATGCAGATAGCTTTTTAAGCAGAATTATTTTCCTCATGGCTGGTGATGTTTCAAGTAAAACAAAATGGGGGCACTCACCCTGAGGTAGGGTTGCTATTTTCCCATCTGCCCTGGTAATTGCTTGTCAAAAGTACGCTTGCTTTGGATGCCTGAGATCCCCAAAGTAATGGGAAAAAGATCAAGTGTTTTGAAGCAATAAGAAAACTGACGACACAGTCACATTTCCAGGACTGCATAAGTGCCAGTTTGCTTCATTTAGAGACATGATTATTTTTTGTCCAGAATTTGAATCCTGAAATATTTGTCCTGTAAGCCCTTGCAACTCCTGAATAGGCTGAAGTTTTTTTTTTTCTTTTTTGATTTGCTTGTGTTTTGTTTGTTTGATACATTACTCAAATGGTTTATCTTTGTAATCAGCATTATGGGGTTTTGTTAAACTCGTTAACCTCCCTTGTCACTTCTCTGTGGATCTGCTTTGTAAATAACAGGTAGTTATTAAATATAGGGCAGGTTCTTCTTGGTGGCTATTTCCTGGGCATGGGCTACTCTTCCTGGGCAAGGGAAAAGTGTACCCTGGCTGTAGTCACCACTGTTTTCTAGCTGTGCATTGCTAGTAATTACCAATGTGACTTTACCTAAGAAATAGAATTTCTCTGTGCTTCATTTGCTCCTTAAAGTGGGGATGCCACTTCTTCCACATCTTCGCCCCATTACTTCATAAAGATATTATAACAATGAAGTTACTAAAATGACCATCCATTGGACTGGACTTTTAAAATTGTCTTCTAAGCCATGTAATTATTATTTTTTACCATGACAAATATTTATCTATCATCTATCTATCTATCTAGCAATCTATTTATCTATCATCTGTATGTTTGTATCTCACTTACTATGAGCCAGGCATTATGCCAGTTTCCTTAATTTATTTCATTTAATATCCATCTAAACTTGAATAGGAACAACAGTTAGATATGTGTTGGTTTTTTTTTTTTTCTCTTTTGGTGTTTTTGAGACAGGGGTTGACTATGCAGTTTAGGCTCGCCTTGAACTCGCAGCGATCCTCCTTCCTCAGCCTCTGAAGTTCTGGGATTACAGGTGTGCACAATGACACCTGGCCTACTGGACTTGTTTTAAAAATGAAGAAACAGACATAAAATTTAAAAAATACTTGCTCCAAGAGCCTGAGCTGTAATGAAGATCTTTCTGAGTTAATATTTAAATGATGTGGCTACAAATAAAAATGCTCACCTATAAAGATGATGCTTTCTATAGGAAATTCTTAGCTATAGAAATTTACCAATGGGTGAGCACTTTCTAAGAGCATGGTTTGTAGAGAAGATGAGCTACAGAATGTTATTCACTCCTTTCCACCAAACTTGTTTTGAACCTACCCTCTCTAGGGAGAAAATGATGTGACTGAACCAGTTAGAGAATCACTGCAAGCATGTAGTATGGTTGAGAAGTAGGTAATAATGATTTGAGGCTTTTGACTTTTTATCCTAAGTGAACAGTAAGAGCGGTAGATAAAATACTAGAAGATACCTTTTCACACAGAGATAAGGTAAAGATAGCTATGGTATTATTAATTGCAATTATTAAGCATGTTAGAACATCTGAGATTCAAAATATCATAAATAATCTATTGAATAACCTTTTGAAGATTCATGCTCTGATTTCTTTTCATTTTTCTTTGCCCAAAAGCATTGGCAAAGAAGTGAAAGTCACACATTCTTTCTTTTTGATGCTTTTAGGTGTTGACTGTTGATGGCAGAAGCTAGTCAGCACTACAAATCTGGGATCCTTCAGTGCTTTGTAGTTTTTAAATGTGTCTTGGACATGTGTTTCATGAATCTTAGCATTAGACAAAGTAGTTGTCTGAAATTCAAGAGATCTTGTTTTCACATGCATACCACCTTTTACATAACCAAGATCAAAGTGCTTTATTAGCAACTATCAACAACCTTATTTCCCACTGAGGACAACAACAGCAGAAGCAATAAAAAAAGGAGGCTGCCAGGAAAACGAAGATGGAAAGACAAACAGAATCCCATGGAACCATGGCCAAGGCAAACCATACAGATTAATACTTGGATAGATTGGAGGATATTGCTCCCTTCTGAAGTGCTTCCCCCAGTCCTTAGTTTATTCAATTTATTTAGCAACTGTTGGTTTGTTTATCAACCTGTAGTTGTCTACTGGGTATAATGCTTTCCATATGCCTAGATTAAAAATTCATAAAAGTCTGCCATTTTCAACTAGACTTAAGAGTTCTTTAACACATTCTTCAAAAAGTTAAACACAACTCATATGGATTCAAATTTGCACAAAATTATGAAATGATTATATTATCCACTGTCAGGATTATTTGTAAATACACAAAGCTATGAATGTAAATCCTGTGAATGCTTGAATACAGTAATAACATTGTAATCTCTTTTATTTTTTAATGTTCTAAGATACAGGCTTTTCTTATGTTTATTTTCATAACTCCAAATCAGTAACTGGCTTCTAAATATTGATTCCTTCTATGATCAACAAACTGATGAAGCTCTACTTCTTTCCTTTCACCACTCTGTGGTCTAAGGCTGCTGCTAATTTATCTATCTGGAACTTATTCAGTTTGTGTAAAGTATTCAAATTCTCTCCATGTTCTCCTAGAGGGCAGGCACTCCAGACATGTATCAGCAAAACCTAGTATATTAACCACTAGGTAGTAATTCTTTGAGAAATTAATTTCTTTGTTTTACCTTCCCATTGCATGTACTGTCACAGCGTATTAATTCAGTGGGACCCCTGAAAGTCAACAGCAGGAATCAGCTTGTGTGAAAATCAACTACATAAGAATCCTGGTGGAAAGAAATATTCATACCCAGGTCATCTATGACAGTGGCGAAGAACCTATGGTACACATGTTGCAGTGGTCTGTATCACACTGAAAGCTCTAGGACATAGATGAGGGCTGTAAGGCCTCTTTTCTAGTGTTTATCCTCAGAAAATCTTCCAGGGACCATGCTGTTTAAACTGGCCACTCTGTGACCCTGGCCTTTCTCTTACTTGACAGAGCTTATACCTTCTTGACATTTATCTCTTTCGTTATTGTCTGTTTTCCTCACTGTACTGAACAGATGTTTGTTCCCTTTAGCCTATGGATCCTAGGACAGTGCCTTTCATTAAAGGAAGAAATGTGCCAATTAAATATTGTAAGTTCATCAATCCCAAGTGAAATGGCTATTAATACCCCTCAACATGGGTTATGTTGAAAGAAACTAGGATTTATTGTAACATGACTTCTATGTATAGTTAATGGGAATTTTCTTCAGAGTGGTAAATGCAAGCTTTTTGATGATTGCTTTTATTTCTTAAATTCATTTGTTTAGTAAAAACATTTAAAATTGTACAAAGTATTGTTTATAGCTCTAAATTTCAAAGGATGAAAGTGAGTCCATATAGTTAAGCTATTCTCTGTCCAAATAAGCTTTGTATTTTTCTTGCTAGTCATCAATAATTTCCTGCATATGTCAGTTTTAGCAGCTCTTTGTGCTCACATGAATCAATCAGTACTATCTCAGGGTTAATGCTTAATTATTCATTATTTTTATTTTATGGAAAAAATTAAAGCAAAATTTCAAAACCAAATAATAGGAGAATAACGATATTTAATACATTGCATACTGTTATCTTCAAAGTAGCTACTCAGAGTACAAAATATGGGCATACAAAATTCTCCAAATGATATTCACACAAACCTTTTTTTCAATGAACTAACAAAACTAGTAGTATAACTATTTTGTATTTTTTTCATTACCCTTCCTTCCTTTCCCCTTTCCCCCACCCTATTTCCTCTTTCTTTGTGAACTACTTCTTCCCATTTCACAATATCTGTTATACAGTTTGGATCTTATTTATTCTTTCAGTTTCTTAGACCAGGGAGACAATACACTATTTGCACATGTGAGTCTGATTTATTTCCCTTATGACTACAGTCTCTAGTTGCATCCATTTACTGATAAATGTTTTGAGTTTATTCTTTTTTATGGCTGAGTAGTATTCCACTGTATAAAGAAAAAGACCATATTTTTTTACCCATTCTCTGGTTGATGGGCATTTGGATTGTTTCTAAGGTTTGTTTAGCTATTATAAATTGCATTGCTACAAACATGGGTGCACATATATCGCTGTGGTATGATGGTTTTCATTCTTTCACGAAGGTATCCAGAAGGGGAATAGTTGGGTTGAAGGGGACCTCTAATCCTAGTTTTTTGAGGAATTTCCAGACTGATTTGCACAGTGGTTGCACCAGCCTACACTCCCACCAACAGTGGAGAAGTGTTCCTTTCTCCCCATAGCCCATCTAGCATTTGTTATTGGTTGAATTCTTCATGATAGCCATTCTTTCTGGAGTGAGATAGAGTCTCAGTGTTGGCTTAATTTGCATCTCTTGACTGACCAGTGATGTTGAACTTTTTTTCATATATTTATTGCCATTTGTAATTTTTCACCTGAGAAGTGCATATTCATCTCAGACCCCAATTTTTTTGGATTGGGCCTTTGAATTGGGGGGGACGTCTGATTTTTTTTTCCCTCTGGGTTATTGATGAAAACTTCCAGGTCAGTTTCAGTCTGTAATTATTTTATGACTTTGTTTTATTTGACAGAATAACTTTTGGGTTACATATACTTAGCTTGCATGTCTGACCTGATAAATCAGTTGAATTTAATATCCCTGAGTTGAGGATTTCCAAGTTCCCTTAGAAGCCTGGTATTCCATGATTCACAAAACATTTTGCAATTTGTAAATATTTTAATTACTTATACATTTATTGAATGCTTTTTCTCTTTTTTATTTTTAATTGATGCATGACATAGTATGTATTTATAAGGTGCAGTATATTTCAAGATAAACATACACATGCCCAGAATCAAGAGGAAGTGTTAGCACATTCTGTGGTGTTGGAGTCTTCGGTTAGAGATGATTTCTAGGTCTTTTCTGTACTGAACAAAAACTGAACAAAACAAGCTAAAATAGTAGCAGAGTTTCACATTTATTAGAGGTAGGAAAAATGAAAAGAATGGAAAGAAAAAAAACCCAGACTCTGCAGAGCAAGTTTGGGTCAAGTAAAAAGAGAAGAAAATACAAATAAAGATAAAAGTGCACCTTAGCTATCTTAGTTACTTTTCTCATTGCTGATACAAAATACCTGACACCCAAAGTTAAGGGAGGAAAAGTTGATTTAGCTCACAATTTGTAGAAGGTTTCAGTCCCTGATTAGTAGGCTCCGAGGCAGGGTGTCATGGCAAAGGGGCATCACAGAGGAGAAACAGGTCATGGCAGGCAGAAGGTAGCAAAGCAACAAGGGGCGACCACAGCTATTTCTATCCTTTAAGGGAGGGTAGCACTCACACCCTTAATCCGAGTGCCCTTGATTCTTGCATTGCATCATGAATCAATCCTAGCCTCACACATTCTAGATCCGGTCACTTCTGAAAAAGCCCTACCTATGACATGAGGCTTCATGGGGACATCTAGACACAAGCTATAATACTAACCTAGAGTATAGGGCAGGCTATTGTGAAAAGACACCTAATAGCAAGTTCTTAATGGCATCTCATTTATATATTTCCCACTCTGATGTCAGTCACACAGGTTGTCCTATTAAAAGCCTGCTCAAATTTGCCTGAGAAATCCACATTCAGGGTTCTGAGAATTGCTCTGTACGGGTGTTTTGGGATCTGATCACACCTCCCTTTCCAGCCAGTTTAAGTCTTATCCTAGCTTTCTACCTCTGAAGGACATAAATCCTACTTTTGGATGAGAGAGACTTCAAATTTTTTTTTTTTTTTTTTTTTTTTTACCATTTTTAAAATACCAAACCACTATAATGTATAATGGTCAAATCTTGATATTTGACTGCCTCTGTTACTAGACTATCAACTCTGTGGTGAAAAGGACTGTGTTTCTTTTGTTTATCTCAGTCTACACAATTCTTGGTAGAGAGCAGATTCTCAAAAAATATTTGTTTAATAAATGGGTCAATTTATAGTCACATTACATTTTTGAAAAATGATTCAATATCAGGGTTTTGTATGACATTAAGAATGATAGAGGTGTCTATTATCTCTGCTGTCTCCTTCTGAGGACTTATAACGTAGTGAGTTACTCTGGAAATACTAAAATCTTAATTAAAATATACTTAAAATAATGATCAGTATCTGCCAACTTATTTATGGTCAGCAGCTTTTTTTTTTTTTTTTTTGGTTTTGGTTTTTCTCCAGTACCGGGAACCGAACTCACGACCTTGCGCTTGCCAGGCAGGCGCTTTGCCACTGAGCTAAATCCCCAGCCCCTAGGTCAGCAGCTTCTGTAGCAGTGATTATCTTTCTGCAACCTTCCGTTAATCTCATTTTTGGGTCAATAACTTGATTTTCTGTTCACAGTATTTCAAATAGTATACGTTCCTACTGAACTGAATATAGAAAGCATGTTTTATTAAACAAATTATGATAAGTACTTATGGCTATTACCAAGTATCATAACTAATCAGGAACAAGAATTAAGATCTTACTATTGAGTGGGATATAGTAAAGGAAAAGGGGACTTTAGGTGGGTAGAATTTGCCAGGAATTCCAGGCTTAAGGCATTAGTAGTACTTTAACTTGTTTTGAGGCCCTTCTCTTTGGTTTTCTGGTGAGAGACAATAACGATGCACATCTAAGTGAGTCAGATAACAGTAGTCTTCCTACCGACTTTTAATTTTTTGGCTGTGCAGAAGTATAGGTAGAATTTATTTATTTATTTATTTATTTTTTGAGGTACCAGGGATAGAACTCACGACCTTGCGCTTGCCAGGCAGGCGCTTATGCCACTGAGCTATATCCCTAGCCCTAGAATTTATTATAAAATAGATATAGAGCGTTATGGCTTCAAGTGAGAAGTGGGCAGTGCCCTGAAAGCCTCTGCACCAAGTGTGAGTCTGGATATCTTTTTTATGCATATGACAGTTATTTTCGGGTTTCAGTGAACTGGGGTAATTACGATGTTTCCTGACATTCTTCTTAGAAGTTCCTTTGGAATTACAAATGTCTTCCTGTGACTTCTTGATGTTTCTTTTTATTTTCTATTATTTTCTTTGTACTAAATTTTGATGATCTAGTTTGGTTAAGCCACGACAGAGGTGGAAGATCTTGTGAGTTAAAAAAAAAAAAAAAAAGAATAATTACCTTGGTATGGTTATATTATCACTTCATCTTTTATGAATTTAGTTCCTCTGATATTTGAAGAATTGTAGTCTTACCTTTAAGATGGTTTTATAAATAAGCATTGCTTTAAGATACTAATATATGTGTTCTCGGCAAACGAAATGAGTTTTTCATTAGAAAATGTAAGCAGAGTACTTCAAAATGAACACAGCTAAGCCACTCACTCACTCACTCACTCACTCACTCGGTAACTCATATTTTACCTGCTTTGTAGCAGGTATTTTATTAGGATTTTGGGCTATAGTTGTGTGTTAGATTAAAGTTGATAAAAACTTCTTTGATACATTTTTTTGGACTTAATTTCCTTTTTATTATAATACAATACACAAACACAGAATTCTTTGGGACAGTTGCTTTCATCAAATGGGTTGCTTCCACTGATGTTACGGATGGTAGGAGAAATTCAGAAAAATACAACTGAAATCCAACCAGGACTCATTTGTTTTAGTGAATACAGTTCATTAAGAACACAGTAAGTTGAAGAAAATGATTTATACACTGCGAGAATTTGGGCACTTAGTGAAAATAAATTATTGACCCCATTTTTAGTTTATTTAAGTTTGTTGGTACAATTTAGGTATATCCTAATGATCACATTCATTATAGGGAATTTGTATCTGTACATGATGTATCTTGATTCATTTTTTTCCCCCATTCCCATCCTCTTCTTTCAGACCCCCTGCCCCTCCCCATTCACAAAGCTCAGTTTTCATTTTATCCTTCTTTTCTAATTTTTCTTTCTCTTCCTTCCTTTCCTCCTCCCCCTCCCTAGTTCACTTTTCCTTTTGAACAGTTTCTTCCTTGTGTTTTTTTCTTTCTTTTTTGGTATGAGGAATTGAACTCAGGTCCTAGTGCTTGCCATGCAGGCACTGTGCCACTGAGCTGTATCCCCGGCCCAGTTTCTTCCTATTTCACAATATCTATTGAACATTTTGTTCTTATTTACATTTTCAGTTTCTCACACCAGAGAGATAATTCAATATTTACATATGTGTGTCAGATTTATTTCGTTTATGATTATGGTCTCAAGGTCCATTCATTTAGCTATAAATGTCTTAATTTAATCATACTTATGGCTGAGTAATATTCCATTATATGAAAAACACACATCCTTTTTATCTATTCCTCAGTTGATGGGCATTTGGGTTGCTTCCAAGATTTAGCTATCACATACTGTGCCACTATAAACATGAGTGCACATATATTGCTGTGGTATGATACTTTTAATTCTTTCAGGAAACCAAGAACGGGAATAGATGGCCAAATGCCACCCCTAATCCTAGCTTTTTGAGGAATCTCCTCAAATCAGGAACAAGACAAGGATGTCCACTATCACCAGTTCTATTCAATATAGTTCTGGGAACATTGGCCAGAGCAATGAGATATGAAAAAGAAATAAAAGGAATAAAGATAGTGTTATAGTTTATGTCTAGATATCTCTCCAAAGCCTCGTGTAGTCATGGGGAGCAAGCTTTTTCAGAGGTAACTGAATCTAGAATTTGTGATTGATTCATAGTGCCATGCTGGGATTAAGTGGGATTAAGGGTGATTGGATTAAGGCTGGGTGATTGATGAATCACTCCACTGATTGGACTGGCAATGCTCTAATCCCAGCAATCTGGATAAGATAAAAGGGGCAGAAAGAGGCTTCTTTCCCCCTTTGGCTTTTGTTGCTTTTGCTGCCTTCCACTGCCATGAAGCACTGCTCCTCTTCCATGCCACCCTGCCTTGGAGCCAGCTGGTTAGGGACTGAAACCTCTACAAAATATGAGCTAAATAAACCTTTCCTTCCAGGTATTTTGCCTCAGCAATGAGAAAAGTAACTAAAACAGATAGGAAAAAAAGAAACTAAACTATCATTATTTGCAGATGACATGATACTCCAAGTAGAAGATCACAAAAACTCCACTGAAAGGCTTCTGTACTTAATAACCAGATTCAGTAGAGTAGCTGGATACAAAATCAAAACTCAAAAAGATATAGTATTCCTGTACACAAATAACAAGCTCACTGAGAGAGAAATTATGGAAACAGCACCCTTTACAATAGCATAAAAAAGAAATACTTGGGAATCAATCTAATAAAGGAAGTAAAAGATATCTAGATTAAAAACTGCAGTACCCTGAAAAAGAGATCAAAGAAGATATGGAAAAGAAAATGGAAAGATATCCTTTGCTCCTGGGTAGGAAAAAACAACATAGTGAAAATGGCTATACTCCCTAGACTGCTATATAGATTTAATATAATCTCAATCAAAATACCATTAGCATACCTCACAGAACTAGGAAAATATTCCTAAAATTCATTTAGAACCAAAAGAGGCCTAGAATAGCAATAACAATTCTGGGCAACAATGGCAAGTCAGAGGGCATCATAATCTTTGACTTGAAATTATATTACAAAGCTAGTATGATAAAAACAGCATGGCACTGGCAAAAAGAAAAAAAATAGACCCGAGGATGAACAGAACAGATTAGAAGATGCAGAAACAACTCCAAATGCACTCAGCCCCCTGACCTTTAACAAAGGGGCCAAATACGTTCACTGGCAGAAGGATAGCCTTTTTAATAAATGGTGCTGGAAAAACTGGCTTTCTACATGTCAAAGACTGAAACTAGATCTATGTCTCTCATCATGCACTAAACTAAAATAAAAATGCACCAAACATCTAAATATTAAAACAGAAGCACTAAATCTGCTGGAAGAGAGAGTAGGTAGAACTGTGGAAGACATAAGTGTAGGCAAAGACTTTGGGAACAAAACCCTTATTGTACAGGAATTATCACAAAGAATCAACAACTGGGATCTCATCTTATTAAAAAGCTTTTCCAGAGCAAAAGAAATCACCAGCTAAGTGAAAGGACAAACCATAAAGTGGGAAAAAATTATGCCAGCTGTTCTTCAGATAAAGAACTAATATCTAGAACATATACAGGGCTAAAATAAATCAGACCCTCCAAATTCAAAGACCTAATAAAAATCTGAGATCTGAGATGAATACACACTTCTCAGAAGAAGTATAAATGGCAAATAAATATATGAAAAATTGTTCAACATTACTGGTTATTTGAGAAATGCAAATTAAAAGAACACTGAGATTCCATCGCACCCCAGAAAGAATGGCTATCATCAAGAAATCAACTGATAACAAATGCTGGTAGGGCTGTGGGGAAAAAGGAACCCTTCTCCACTGTTGGTGGGAGTGTAGGCTTGTGCACCCACTGTGGAAATCTTTGATGCTTCTTGCCTCCAGAGGTGGGATCTCTGTCCTTCTTTTTGAACCTGGACAAGCTTTTTCAGTGCTTTGACCAACAGTATATAACAAAGATGACACTGTGGCAATTTCTAGGCCTAGGCCCTAAGAGACTGGCACTTTCCATTTGCTGTCACTTAGGGTGCACTCATTCTTGTGGCCCTGAGTCACCAAACAGTTCTAAGAAATCTAAGGCTGGTTCCCACGACAGCAGACCATCCAAGTAGCCAATAGATAGATTGTGTGGAGAGAGAGAGACAGAGAGAGAGAGACAGAGAGAGAGAGAAAGAGAGAGAGAGAGAGAGAGAGAGAGAGAGAGAGAGAGAGAGA
>NW_004955473.1:10165889-10167065 GCF_000276665.1 Chinchilla lanigera | reverse complement strand
AGAGAGAGAGAGAGAGAGATTTTTAAACTGCTGTCCAGTTGTTGTAGTCCCTGGCCATTTGAGTTACCCTACTAATGCCCCAAATATCGTGGGGCAGAGATAAGACATCTTATCCCTGTCCTGCCTGAATTCCTGACCCACAAAATCATGAGATATAATGACAATACATTATTTTAATGCATTACTTGAGGTAAATCGACATACAGCAACAGATACTCAAAGCAGAAACAGAACAAGTTAGACTTGGCCCTTGTCCTCACAGAATTTAAGATTAGGCAATGCAAGAAATTCAAAATTAACAATATATACCCCCAAATTAACAATATATAACCCTTATGAACTAAAAAACTTAAATGGAGCAAGTTCATAGAAAGTTAGAACTAGAAGAAACCTATCATCTTGATTACCCTCTTCATTTTTTAACCTATTAAAGTGTTGTTGTGTGCTTTGGGATATGCTAAGTTTAGTTAATCCTAAAACTTTCCAATTAATGGCCGGCATTCCATCATCAGTGGTGAGCCAACAGCAACACTGCTGTGAATTTTGAAATATTCACACAATTCTAATAATACTCTAAGTGATCAACATAATAATCAAATAAATACTTGTCCACTTATACATGCTTCTCATATTGTTACTGTGGTGTGACCTGGTTTACCTGATATAATGATTAGTGGGCTATAAAACATCACAGATCAGTAGCCCTTGTCCCAGAGCAACCCCAGAGTAAAGTATAAGGCAGAAAACACACCAATTTATTCATGAAGTGTACACAGGTATTCTGTGAACTGAGGACAGAGCTACTGTTCCATTAATGTCAGTTCTATTTCATATTCAGTCTTCTTGTTTCTGTTTTTAATCCAACGTTATAAGACTTCAAAACTGCAGCAAAATGATACATTAGATATGTGAAGTCTGTCAGGGAAAGAGGTCAGAAAACCCCTTCTCCCTGCCCCACACACGTGAGATCTTTCCAAGGAAAGATGTAGAAATAGTATAGGCCACGTTGGCCCTTTGAGAGGCTAAGGCAGGTGTATCACAAGTTTGAGCCCAGCCTAGGAAACTTGGTGAGACACTTTCTAAAAAAAAGGGCTGGGAATATAGCTCAGTGCAAAGGCCCTGCCTTCAATTCTCAGCATAGACACACACACACACACACACACACACGCACACACA
>NW_004955473.1:10088445-10165789 GCF_000276665.1 Chinchilla lanigera | reverse complement strand
CACACACACACACACACACACACACACACACACACACACACACACAAGTTTAGAACAGTGGTCGTGAGCTCAAATGCCAGTAAGGCCGGGCATGACATTGTAAATTAAAGAAGTGAGGCAGGTGGAAGATAAACTAAGTGGTGAGCTAGAAAGGCATTACCTGTCCCACCCCGAGTGGCAGCTGGCCCTCAGCTTTAGCTCACTTATGCCAGGGCCATGAGCCAGAGATTCCAAGATTTTCAAATTTTCTAGAGAAGGAAAACATTTCAATTTTTATATTAGATCTTATAATTTCTAAATGTCAGGTCAAGGAAAATACATTTGTTGCTGATTTGAAGAAGCCTCTGATACAGACGCCTGACAAAGATTGATGTGAGGATCAGCCTCTTGATGGTTACAAAATAGAGAAATGAATTTGGCCAGACCTTGCTGTCAGTGGTTGCACTAACCCTGGTCGGATTTTGTTTTTTAAATGCACTTCCCCATTAGTGATGGTGAGTGAAATGTCTGGCTTTGCAAATTACTGCTGTCATTTACTTTAATGTACTCTTGTTTTTACATATTTATAAAAACCTTTTACATTATTAATAGTGATTAAATGCTTAGACACTGAAGATCAATAATGCTTCTGTTCACCTATTTACATTATTAAAAAGTAATAAGTTATAAAGGGTACGTAGAATATGTGGTTTACTTTGTAGTCATGTTTAGAGTAGATTGAAGAAAGAAATTGGGCCACAGGCTAAGTTGTATTTAGGAAAAAATGATCACTGAGTTGAATTTGCTAGCGACTTCACCATAAGCAAGTTGCAAGTTCGCACTGATGTTACACAACCATGGGGCAGAGAGGTACATGTTTTGTGTACTCTCACATGGCAGTGAAGCTTGCTTAGAATCAGAAAATCTAGTCTCACTTGGGTGTAGAAGGATGGATGTCATTTAACCTTTGTGTGTCCTTGCAACAACTAGTGACCTGCATGCTACTATCTTTAGCTCCAAAGGCTTCTGATTGTAGAATTGCTCAGCACCAAGTCAGCTTTGTTGGTCGCAGTTTCCCAATGCAGCTATATCTCTCAGTTGTAGGGCAAAAAGGAAAGTGATTCATCTGATTACGACAAAGTATCCCAGCTCTGTTTGAAGAGAGCATCGCCAAAGTCAGAGCCATAAGTATTCTCAGGGCCAACCACCCCAGCTTTCTATGTAGCCAAAGTGGCTCAGCACAGGGGATTAGGGATAGGGCTTTCAACACTAGGCATCCTCCAGTCAAACTTGTGTTGATCTTGTACAAGTCACTTACTTGACATCTCAGTTCTTGTTTCCTCACCAGAAAAGTGGAACTTGTAACATAATAGTACTGTGTGGAATTTTTATGAAGATCAAATGAAATAACACATATAAAACCTTAGTATGAAGTCTGACACATAAGAAATGCACAATAATTTACATGTAGTAAAATGCCAATTTCATATCCTTCAACTGTATCCTACAAAAAATTTGTTCATTAACACTGCTTTGATGTCTGTGAATTGCGTCATTGGAATGTATTACATTTAACTAAATTTTAGAAAAGTCACTTGGTTTATAGGTTTCCAGTGTTGACACAAATGCATTCTTCCAAGGATAAATTTGATTCATGTCACTAGACTTATTTGAAGACAAGTTGAAATGGGGCAACTGCAATATAACAGAAAGATTATAGATGTTGGTACAATGCAAATTTGCTGTGTGTGTGATTTTGGGTAAATAAATGAATCTCTCTGAAAGTGCGTTTCTTCATATATAAACTATACCTATCACAATTATCTATTTTACAGGGATACTGTAGAATATAACAATACAATATATGTTTAAAGTGATTTGTACACTCAAAATATAACATAGGTATAAAATATTATAACTATTATTATTTACATATGCAATATGAATTGGACCCATTCTTCCCAAAGGTGCCCCACATGAAAATGTTGTTTTCTTAGAGGAAATGTGGTTAGATTGCTTGTCTTCAATTACTTTTCTTGGAAGAGGCCTGAATCTTTACTGACAGTGTGGATATATCTGACCTAGTTGAGACCATTGGATGGAGACCTATCCTTCTGAATTTAATTGTGACTTGCAGAGTCAAATGGAACATTGTACGAAAGAATGGGGAGACTCAGTCAAACCGGGAGGAGGAGAAAGGCATTAACCACCACAACTAATAGGCCTGTTCCCTCTGCGAGCTGCTGGCAAGCATTGCCGAAGCATGAAGCTGAACCACAGGGGTTTAAGTTTGTCCACTGCACAAATGCCCCGCTCTGGGTCACAGTGATTTGTCTTCTTTCTGCCTCACTCAGGCCCTGACTTTCATCCCCTACCTGAGCTGAGTATTTCATTTCACACTTCTTTTTGTCATAGCAGTTGTTGTTGTTTTTCTAATTTTTTTCCTGACTGACTTCTCTAGAAATGATTTCTTCCCCTTAACTAATGGACAAGGGCTTAGGCATTCTGGAGAAGTCTTAAGAAAGACAACAATATGGACTGCGCGGAATGGAAAGGAACTTGATCTTTTGAAGGTACCTTCCTTTCAAAGTTAAGGGAAAAAATGACCACTGTACATTATGCAATAAAATAAATAAATAAATATACCTGCTGTCGAACGAGAGCTCTGGAGGAATGACGTGAGTGCTGTCCTTGCCAATGAGGAATTTGATTCGGTCATAGAAGAGTCTTGAAGTGTGCTGAGAGAAGAGGGGCTGGCTTTGCTGAATGAGGTCAAGAGGATCTGGGGAGCCCTGGCAGAGCGGGCTTACATAACAGTTGCTTTGTTGACAACAATCAGGGTCCACACAGTCGGTCAAACCATCTGGTAAAATACCCCAAAATGCATTTTGATATTTAACTTCAAAAGAAGTGACACGGTTTAACATTTACAAAACAGAGAAAAAAATGAAATATAAAGATAACCAATAATATTTTGAGTTTCTAATCTCTCAAATTCATGTTTCCATGACTTATAGCTCACTGACTTTATATGGTACCTGAGAGAAATGTAAACTATTTTGTTCATAAATATTTGCTTTTGGAATTCTCCAGCACTTATCAGCTGGAGAATACAGTTTATATAGTTATAATTTTGCTTTTAGGTAATCTATTAAGCACCTCCCTTTCCCAGTTTCTGCCTTCTTTAGTGAGACCACTCTTTCAGAACAGCAATTATTTCTTGTAGCTCTTTTGAATTCCTCTCACATTAGGAACATACGGTTAACAAGTACTTACCAACCCAAATATGTTTGTATTCTTAAAAAAATGTTCCCAATATTGTTGTTTACTAGTAATTCCCAAAGTAGAAGTTGAGATTTTCATGGTGACAAAATATCTAGGGCAGTGATTTTTCAAATGTGCACTTATTTACCTGGGGAGCATATTAAATATGCATTTGCTTGAGCTCCACCTACTGAATAAGAATTTTTACAGGGCCCAGGAATATATAGGCTTAACCTAGGTGATTTTGTAGCACACTGAAGTTACAGAACAACTTATAGAGGAAACTACATTTATTTATGCTTAACAGCTGTTTTTATACAATTACTGCAAAACATGAACTATGTGAATATGATAAGTCACTCTTATTTTCTGAGCTTTCACCATTTCCTCCAGCCTTCTGACTCCAGTTCTGTACCAAGAACAAGAAAATCATGTAAAGGCTTCACTGTTTGATGGTGGAATTATGTAGGGCACAGGAGTTACTTGAGGAAGGGAAGCTAATGAGAATCTAATCGGTATAAAATATTGTGTTATGTGCTTCTAAAGGTAAAAAGAGAAAGATAAAGTTTTTAGGAGCGCAGAGCTTAGGAAAACAGCTATGTGCAGACAGCTGAGGTAGTGAAACGTATGAAGGACAGTACTATAAGACAGTGCCGTGCAAAGAGAAGGAGTTGGAGTGATTAACTGAGCAGGTAGATACTTCATCTCACACCTAGTAAGCAAAAATTTAAAGTTCTTCCAATGTCCTTAAAGTAGGCAAGTGGCTCTAATTCAGTTGTTCAGTAAGGGTAAATACAAAGACGCTAAGCTTTTTGGTTTGCGGTGGAATAGGGAGATTCAGCTGGATCACTGGCTCTGTAGCGCGGCTGCTTGAAGTTACTGGCACTGGTTTCCTGCAGCTCCTTTGCTTGCTCTCTCTCCCCCACTTGGCTGTTCCTGTTGAGCTGGAGGGATATGTACCCCAGCTGGGGGCAATGAAAGCCAGAGACACCAGGAGAGCAGGCATTTGGAACAGCAGCCCCACGGCACCCAGGAAATATTTTTCCCCGCATGTGGTCCTTTCAAATTCCCTGCTCCATAGATACTACTTTGATTTAAGATGCAGTTTACTTTTTTCCATCCTTGCTCTCCCTGTTTGTTCAGTGTATTTCTATTTCTCCATATGCATATTTCTCTTGTAGTGATGATAACTTCCAAGGGTGGATTTATTTGTTTTTAAAACTTTCCATCTCCTGACATCTCTTCTCTCGTTCAGAAAATTATCTTAACAGATTTTCAATAGGTTTTAGATACTACCACCCTCTCTACCTCCAATACATTGTTCTCAGCCTCTTAGTAGCACCTTTTCTCTTTGCACTGCTAGTTAAACATCTGGATGCACTGAAAAGCTGCCATGTATACCGGCTTGATTAAAAGAGTTCTCCAATGTCTGGAAATGGTACATAACACACTAATGAATGGAAAACTACTTTTCAAATAGGTAGTGGCCTTTATTGTACCTTGTTATTGAATAGTGAATCAGTTATTATTGAGATAATATGTGGAGAAGCGCCTAGTGTCATGCCTGGCAAATATTAATAAATGCACTAGTAATAGTCAGACTGAGTATTTTCAGGCTTCAATCTACTAATTTCACAATTCTAGCTTATGGAAAGTAAATAAATTTTAAATAACTACTAATGCCAAAATGATCTTCAAAATTAGATTCTAAAACTAAGCATAGAATCAATTCTAAATTAGGCCTCACATTCTCATCTAGTTATGAATTGTAGATTCCAAGCTAGTATTTCTTATCTAGCAATTGCCTATTACACAGAGCTGACCCTCTGAGATACCTGTTTTCTGCAAAACAGTACGTCTTCCATTCAATCTAGAAAAGACACAGGCAAGCAGTTCTACATTGGTATGCAGCCCCTAAATTATAATTCTTAGGCAAACCCAGCATATGGGCAAAGATCTACTTGCCAATTATCACATTAGATAACACCTTGTACAGTATGTCTAGACTGTTACATAGAAGTGTAAATGACAGTCACACTAAATGTGTGTGGATTTTTGTTATTAACAGTTCTTTTATTTTTCTGAATTGGAAGCTGTGGTATTGTACTGACAGTCACGCTCAGGGTGTCAGATACAGAAATATCAACTGTTAACTGATTTTAATTTTAGGGCCTGTTCTCTTTAAGAGAATAAGAATTAAAAGTAGCTGAAAGGAAAGAGGTTTCATTGTCTTGAAGGACTAAACATGGCCACCATTGATCTTAGCTTTGCCAAGCAATTTGAGACTATGTCAATTGGCTCAATTGGTGTTCATGAAATCAGGGACACCATTTTCTTGCTGTACGATCGAGCCATCACAATTACATTTGTCTACTAGATGTGTGCCTTTGGTTGAAAAAGAGAATGAAGGGAATTTGAGTGATAAAGGAGGAAGTCATGTTTTCTCAATTCTAAAACTGAATCTATTCATATATATCCTTTGGGAATAGCACTCATATTATCACCTTGCTAGAAACAAACAGCTAGTTCATGGTAAGATATCCCAAAGAAGTTGGAACTATGAGTAAATTAGTATTTGTCATGTGGTGTGTACTTTCATACATATTACTTCAGGTATACCCTACAAAAAAAATATCCACCTTTTAGGTGGATATTTTCATCCTCATTTTACAAATGAGGAAGGATAGTGTAAATGTCATGGTACAGTTATAAATAATCTAGGAATCATAGTGACATGTAGTATTCTAACTATGTGCTGAATCATATTTTCAGCAGCAGCATCTTAGCAGTGACATTTGATAAATGATAATTATTATTATTATACCAAGTTCTGGACTAAAATGATTGTAAGTCGTATAGGTATAGAGTCCTAAGAGTAGGTGCTAGTCATCTGTAGTGGCAGATTAAAGTGTTCAGCTTCACGTTTATTGAAGTTACCCGAAAGCTGGCGAGAAGGCAATTGACTCCTTTGTAGCAGATTCAGTTTATTGGAATGTGTTCATTTTGCAAACTATGTTTGGTTAGGTTGTCCTGTACGCAGACTCCTATGTGATTCTGATAAGATAGATACAGTTCTAATGCTACAGAAGCTTTCATTCACTGAATTTTATGGATACAAAACTTGTCCCTATTTTATAAGGACTAGATTGAAGTTTAACCTTTGCATCACATATAGAACAGAGAGAGGGTCTGCCAAACCCTAAAAGTCCCATTCTACAACATTTGTAAATTTGCCTAGAGATTAATAAATACTGAACTGATGCATCAAAATAATATGTTAATGATTCTTCTTTGATATCACACTTGCATTATCCACTGTTATTTCAAGGATTATCTCATTCATTTTCAACATTGCAGAGTATGCAGATAGATGTCAAGTATCACCAGCCTTAGTTGATAGATAATGCGTCAGCCTCAATCATGAGCGGTGAACTCATTTATACAGTTTAGATTTTCCACCGTCCACTTGCATCTGGAAGCACTTGGCAGTTTAGGCTCTCATGACTACATGATGACCCTTTAATAAACAGGGTGCTTGGAAATGAGGAGCGTATGATTAGAAGTGAATAATCGGGAGTATGCTTTCTGACGCTAGGTCTTTTGTTTACAGCCAAATCTCGAAAGTAAATGAGGAGTCAGTGTCTGGCCCTTAAATAGAGCAAATGTTATTAATTCATTGCTCCTTTTATTTTCCTATTTATTGTACACTGCAGTATGCTGGTGACATTCAAAACATGAAGTTCATTATCCTTGAGCTTACATGTGTTCATAACTCACCCACGGCACTGTTTTCTAAATGTAGAAACACTGTACTACAGAAGAGGTTTTGCAAAGAGCTATTACTTTTAATGAATGGTGACTTCTTAAGAAGAGTAATTCCTGGAATAGCATTTTCTTTTAGGCAATTAACTTATTGACTTTTGCCAGTGAATATGAACATACACCACTGAAATATATTGCACAGGAGAAGCTTGGACAAATGTGGCAAATACTCAAAGATTAAAGAAAAAAAACCTGTTTTTATTAAATTCTCCTATTCCAGGTCTTTTTAACCCCCTCAGTGATCTTTGCACAATATAAGAGGTGACTATTCTTCCTCTGTAACCACAGAAAATAAAGTGAAATCTTTATTTGATGACTGAATATCTTGCGAAACTGACAGTGTTCTGAATACACCCTGCCTACCTCTGCAAACTAATACCTTCTTGCCTTACTATGTTCCAGGAATAATGATTTGCCTTTTGCTTCCTAGAAGCATTTATCCATGCTGCTTCCTTTGTCTAGAACAGCCTTTCCCTTTGTCACATCTCCCCTTGTTACTTCCCCTTTGAGGTCTCCCCTACTACCAGACATAGTTAGGTTACCTACACACATGTTTAGCACCCTCAAATTTTAACAGCATTCTTCACAATTTTAAGCATGTAATTGTTTCGCAGGTTAACAGTTGTCTTTCTTGTTTAACCATACACATCATAGGAAGTAACTTAGCATTTTCTCCTCAGTGCTCAGCACAATATTTGGCAAGAAGTAATAATGTATGCGTGGAAAGTTGGATCCACCACATGAAAGGTTTGGCTGAAAGATAAACACGCAATTTAAACACTTGAATTATCACTAGCCAGTAAAAGATTTTTCAAAGCTGGGTATGCTATCATACTGTGATGTCGGGAACAATAACCTCTCATGTCATGGGACGATTGTGCACTTGTGTAACTGAAATAGTGAATTTTTAACAAATTAAAATACTCACTTCTGGTTAGTGGCTATTGTACCCGATGATGCAGATCTTGATGTGTCTAAATATTTAGATACTGGGTGGTACATAAATTTAGCCATACAATGCAAAAATATTTCAAAATTTTACTAAGTCAAATTTATCATATTGTTCCTACTGTGGTTCTATTTTTTGCTTGTATGTTTAAGAGAAATTTACCATTATAAGATCTACCACCTATGTTTTCTTTTAGTTTTGAGTTTTCCTTTATTTCTAGCTCAACCCGGGCAGGTGCTTGTGCCACTGAGCTATAAACCAGGGCCTCTAAGTCAATCCAGCTGAAATATTTTATTTGATTTTATTTTTCGCATATGATATGAATTGATAATTTAAGTATTTAAAAAAAGAAAATTTAACTTTTTTTCTTAATAGTTGCCCCAGCAACATTTACTTTATTTGTTCTCATGATGCTTCTTTCCCAACTGATTTTTGATACCAGTTTTATGAGACACTAAATTTTTATTTGTGCTTGGATGTGTTTCAGATCTATTTGATTGTATTTGATTATCACAGTGATAGTTTGTTTTAATTATCTTAGCTTTAAAATATATTTCAGTGTCTGATACTTAACATCATTGTCCTTGTTTTAGCTATTCTGACTCAGTATATTATTCAAACTTTTTTCCATATCAATTCTCATGTGCATGGAATGTAGGTGATCATATTTTCTCCAAAATATGATCTCCAAGTTGGAACACAATTAACAAATTTTAGTATGGTCATCATAATGTTGTCTTTCTCAAGTATAAAGTTGTGCACATGATAGTTAATTGTTGACTAAAAGAATAAATAAGGTCAAAGCCTTTGATAAGTTTATAACTTCTATAGAAAGTAGTTCTTATAATAAGATAGCGCTCCTTTTGCAAGTTAAGATAAAAATCTTAAAGTGTTTTCTGCTTGCTTTATTTTTGTTTTTCAAGGAGCTTTTAGGTAGGTTAGAGAGAAGCTGTGTAACACACTAATTGTGCAGCCCAGTTATTTACTGAGAGCTACAATGTATTGAATCAGAGTTTAACTAAAGTCAAACTGCAGGAAGTAGTAGCAGCAATACTAATGAATATTCAAAGTTGATTAAGATGCAAAAAAATCCCACCATGGTTTAAGTATCATCTATAATGTGGAGTAATTAGGTAGCAACTACTTGAATCAAATCCTTGAAAGTGATACTTTTTTTGATTGGAAGGTTTTTTAAGAGGATCACTTTTTAAAAAAGATTCAATTGACACTTTCTGATTTAATTAAAATACAGACATACACAAACGTATGAAAATATTAATCATTAATCATATTCAGCTAAATGAATCCAGGTGTTCTGATAAGCTGAGATCACCAAATAAAGGGCATTTAATGTATCCTTAGAGGTAATATTTAAATATTATAAAAATAGAATTTTTGGTCTAAGATCTTACTCATGGGGTATTCAGAGGTTATTCAATCTATCTTCCTATTTCAAAGTAAAACTAAATCCATATCTATCAGCAATATGATCTTAATCCTACTAAAGAAAAAAGCGGTAATGGAAACACTTGAGGATCTTTCCACCCCTACTCCCTAAAGAAACAATCACAAAAATTCACTGAACTCATATCAGTGTCTTTGCCTTTTTAATTTGCATACAGATACACAGTTTTTAAGGAATGTTCAGAGGTCAATACACATTCAGTAAAATCTTCTGTACCTTCTGTACCGTGTACTACAACACTGAGAATTGATAATCCATTAATTCATTATTATTTAATCAACCAATTCATTAAAACTTTTTGGCTGCCTTGAGGTGACCTTGAGGCTATAAAATGCTTTGTAATTAAATATTCTATTATTTTTATTACTTTACTAAGCCCGGAAACTTATTTTGGCTGAACTCTAACCAAGCCAGAAATTATAATTGCATAAGTTGTTAACCTATTTCCTGAGAATAACCTTTTCATCAACTGAAAAATACCTATTTTTATACCAATGAACCAGATCCTTAAGTTTACACCCTATATTTACTGTTTGCTTGCATTATGACCTCTAGTTTCCTATGCCTCAGTTTCATATGTTATAAGTAGCATCAATAGTAGCTCCTGTATCATGGGAATTAAGTGAAATAATTCACATAAAGGAATTAGCACATTACTGGGATAGAGTAAACCTTGACTACAGGTGAGATGCTGTTATTATTAATTACATTAAGCACATAACTATGGGCCATGGATGAAGCTTAATAGTCAGAAAACCAAAAGAATATAATTATGTGCTTGATTGGTGCATATTATAAGCACCAGAGAGATTAAGGAGGTGGATGTCAAAGGTTTCATGGAGATGTGTTTTGAATTTAGACTTAACTGATGTACAGAGAATGATGATGGTAGAGGAAAAGGCATACAAGGCATATAATGAAAAGTAGTAAAAGGAAAGTGAGCCTTGAAGGGTCATTAAAATAGCCGATCAGAGTATCACTTAATTGAAAATCTCACTCTGCTTTCCTAAAGTAGGTTTTCAACTTATCTGGGTAGTAAATGGTCTCTCCAGAACATGGTTTGTTCTACGTGTGTGTGTGTGTTTATGTGTGTGTAGTGTTTATTAATTTCTCCATGGCTTACTTGAATTATCTCATTTAATAATTATTACCACCCTATTAGAGTGTTAGTATTGTTGTCAACACCGCTTTCATTTGTCTTACCCAAGGTAAGTAAAGGAGAAACTCTTACACCCAGTTTAATGCTTTAGCTACAATGCCTATCTTATTGATTTAAACCTCAAGCTTGGATTCAAATGCCAAAGAATGCAATTGTCTAAGTAATACAGAAAATTGAGGAGTCAAATTTAATAGTATACTTCATTTTCAGCTAAGATACTGAAATTAGATTTTCTTGCTATTTTCAGGTTTTCTTGTGTACAATTATGGAGAAAGTGAGGATTGAGTATTTTAGCCTCACTCTGAGGTGATTTGGTGTTTTAAGGTCTGATTGTATAATATATTAGATGCTCTGGTTGACTTGAGTGAAATAGAAGTGGTTTCCCTGGGCTTGGGAGCCACATGTGACTTTGTAAAGTATCATGTGTATGTAAACTAAAAAGTTGACCTGATAGAAGAATGAAATGCAATGGTGCTCACTAGAGACTGAGAAGGAGGGAACAGGGATGTAAAGAAGGTAAATAACGGTGACAAAGACATAGTTGGATTGGAATTAGTCCTGATTTTCTATAGCACAGTAGGGTAATGATTGGTTATAACAATCTGTGATGTATTTCAAAATAACCGGAAAAGTATGAAAATTTCCGACATATATGATGATTAATGTTTGAGGAGATAGAAACGTTTATTACCCAGATATGGTTATTATACACCGCATACGTGTGCAAGAGTTTTGTACAATACCCTACAGAGAGGTACAAATATGTCTCAAAAATAACAATAAAAGCAACAAGTACAGGTCTTTAATTAAATATGAAACTTTATCATTTATTGTCTTCATGGTGTGTCCACTGAAAGATATAAGGAGTTACTGAAATGTAAGGACACAAGTGAGTGCTCTTATGAATAACAAAGAAAATATTTTACAGTGTGTATAGTGCAAAGTACACTAACATCTGGAAGCTGTCACACATTAATTTAATTTATTATATTAAATTCTGTAGGCATGGGATGCAGCACAATATAGTAGTGAAGAAAACTGACTCTGAAATCACACAGTCCTGGATTGGAACCTCAGCTAAGTTACTTTCTAGTTGGGTGATCTTGGATGACTCACTTACCACCCCCTAACCAAGCCTTAGTTTTACTATCTATAATAGGGAAAATATCAGTATCTCTCCTTCATGGAGCTATTTTGAGAATTATGTGAGATACACCATACAAAAAGATTTCCAATTTTCACTCTTGGCCAGGTTGGTTACCACTATGCTCGAGGCTGGGCTATATCTCTTCCATACAAACACTATATAAATGACTCACCTCCATCATTGTCCAAGTTGTCTCCACAAAGCATTTCCATGACAACATTGCAGCCGGTCCCACTCCAACCCACCTGACACACACAGTGCCAACCATTTTGATCCAGTGTGCACCGCCCATTTCCAAAGCAGAGCCCTGGGCATCCATCTGAAAAGACAATGGAGAGTAACAATCACAGAGACATCAGATAAAGATTGGGCCACAATGATGTACCTGTCTATGGGGAAGCATTTAATCATTCAGCTTCCATTCAGATGTGGTGTTGAATAAATGGAAGAGGAGCTTGCTTACTGGTAAAACCTTTCCAGGGACCTTGTTATCCCTTCTTTTGCAGTGTTTTTCCTTAGAGAGCCAATTAAGCATTATTAATGCTACCCCCAATTCCCAACTTCTGCTTCAGATAGGATGAAAACTATGGTGGGGACAAGAAATGTTTTTTGTTTCTTTTCAAAACACATATCTCCTCATCTCAATCAAAACTGGATGTTTAGTGCTGTATCTACTTATGACCAGTAAGTTGAGAAAATATAACACTTTCTATGAGGAGAAAGTTTTCCTAACTACTAGCCTGTGCAGATTTTTTTCTTTCTGATATATTGTTTCAGAGCTTAGCTATATTGGTATACAGTTAAGATCATACCATTAAGTATTTTTTCATTTTGTACCTTAGAAATGTGCTGCAATTGCTTTGCATCTATTAAACATTTCAAGATTATTATTGATCTGACAGCTAAAGATTGAAATTTTTACTTTTCTCTGGTATCTCTTGCAGAAATAAGCATAACGTGATGCCTATAATAATAATTATACTAAGTGCTCAGCAAGTGTTTATGGAATTAGTGCCTGCCAGAGTTAGACTTTCAGAATTCTAGAGAATATCAGCAAAAATAGAGTTAGGAAGAAAGTGTAACGTTTCAGTGAATTTTTAAAATTTTAATTTTTATTAGTACATGGACAGTACCTACTCCCCATGATGCATGTAATCATTATGTATTGCAAATAAGTCAGTGACTTTTATCCACTGCTAAAATATCAATACTGACAGTTGTCTCTTTACAGTTGTTTCTTTTTCTTTAATAGTGTTTCTAAAATGTCTGGCTCTTTCTACCCATAGTTCAGAATTAGCTTCTACTGCAAGGTGACCGTGCATGTGCCAAGTGATGAGTTGCAGATAGAGACATTAATAACAGTATGCGTCTTCTGGCTACTTCCCCAAGAACAATACCAGGCTACACCTGGAGTTTACTGGGAATGATATAATTAAGATTCTTTGCATCTTCTGTCTTTGAAAGAAAATTTCAAAGTACCAAAAGTACAAAAAGGGAAAAAATAAGTTTGGAGAAATCTGTAGAAGTAACCCAGTGCTCCTCCAAAATGCTTTCCAAGCAATTATCAAAAGGCTAGAGGGAGAAAAAGTTTGAAATAAAATGACAGATGGCTGTTAAAAGTATGAAAAGTTTTTTATATATAGTATCCACAAATCATGGCATAGGATGAATTACATAGGCTTGAGAAGGAAATTTATCCAGTTCCATTCTACTGGATAGTCAAGGGATAAGGAAATATGAGGGACAACTTAAGATGTGTTCAAATTCTGAAGCTGAGACAATGGAAAGCACTAGGATAACTGACCAAAAAAATTCCTTGTCTCTCACAAAGGTAGATCTTCGGAGAGATGGATGATGACGTATGTCTGAGGGGATAATTCTGTAAAGGGTCCTTGTATGCGCTTAGAAATATATTGTTATGTTTTTAAAATTTTATTTCTAAAATTAATTTTATTGGCACTGTTTTGATATACATAATGATCACATTCATCATATGATATATCTTTTTTTTTTTTTTTTGGTTTTTCTCCGGTACCGGGAACCGAACTCATGACCTTGCACTTGCCGGGCAGGCACTTTTGCCGCTGAGCTAAATCCCCAGCCCCCATATGATATATCTTGATTCTTCTTTTTTTCCCCATTTACTTGCCCTCCCTTCAACCCTTCTTCCTCTCTTTATTTACAAGGGGAAAAGGAAAAAAGGAGAATAGAAGTGAAAAATGAACATGAAGCTATTCTTATCTTAAAGGCATGGTTCAGCTGTGCACTCTAGCCTAGTTTATGTAATAATTATATGGCTGTGTTGTGCACACACACACAAACGCCGATACACAACTGCACAGAACTCAATATCAAGGTAAAGAAAAACAGCGCTTAAAAGTCTTATCAGCCCATTCTACACTTGTCAAAAAGTGACTCTTGAATGTTGGAAAAACAAATTACCTTTTAGCTCAGTTACTATAGTACAATCCTGAAAATATTACACTTCAATAAGGTTGCCAAAAGTAACAAAAGTTATCAAATAAGAAAAAAGCCCAAAATCTAAAACACCACCTTTCTTTTCCCACATGCATATTTTTGCTTAAAACATATTTCTATTATAAAATTGATGAGAAAAGTCTTACCTCGAACAGCATCTAAGTAGTGAGCTAAAAGGGGAGGAAAGAATGATTGAATGAATTTCAAAGAAACCAAAATTATACAACATATATTAATGGTTTACCATCTATTGCCTGGGAGGAGAACAGCAAACTGTATACTGTTGAAATGCCTGCAGCTCAAAAGTTGGTACACTGGTTTGCGCAGTTTGTGAATTATATTTTCTGTGGGAAAGATATTAATGGTCTTTCTGCAAGAAACTCTATTAGGCTGCCTAAAAAAGTGTCATATTTCACTAAAAGTATAAGAACTGCATTTTACATTTCAGTAATAACTTTTGTGAAAGAGCATTAGCTTCAAATTCTTATAGTAATATCTTTAGGAGGGAGTTCTGGAGTAACCACCTTTGTTAATCATCACAATATTTAAATCCTCTTATGTAAAGGCCATAAACTTACTGTAGTACAGGAATGTAATTACTTAAAAGCTGCATCTGAATCTCACCCCTCACCACCTTTTTAATGAATCTTAAATATTTTCCATAGTCACAGAACAAGACTTACAGTACCTTTAGTAGAGTAATACTGTAGTTTATTTATTAAGATTATATTCTAGTTTTGCTATATGTTACTTTGGCAGATCCCAATCATTATAATAAAATTCCTCATCTAAAAGTGAGAGCTGTAGTAATGTCTATTGGGGAAAAACCCCACAAACAAAGAACTACGTGTTCAGAAGCCCACTGTTGCCTTTGTTCTGTGTGATGTGCTTTTGCCTAGTCATGGAATGTCACTGAACACTGTGACCCATTTTCCTCTGCTGAACAACGGCAATTGTATGTGTCCCCCTGCATATGCAAAAGACATTTTTTTGTGGCAGATATGTGTCAAGGGATTTTATTTTTTAAAGAAAGAAAGCGTTTTCTAGGGGAAATCTTAATTATTATAAATGTCTTTTGTAGTGTGAAGATCACATAGTAGAATAATTATTACATAGGCTTTTCAGAGCTACAGACTGTTCTCCTAGGCAGTGTCTTGAACTTTGTGAAACTGATAACAAGGAATGTGAGGGAGTGGATGGTTCAGTACAAACTCTACACTACCAAATAAGGATACACAATTCAGTACAGAGGTTCTATGGTGATAGGTCAGGAATGCTTTCTTCATGTACATTAAAGAAAGCCTCTAATGATATCAAATGGCCCCTGTTGAAGTAGTCCTGTTTAATGAAATTGCCTCTAAGTGCTTTAAACTGAAACAACCTATACTTTTCAGAAGGAAAAATGGGAAGTGAATATTACCTTCACAACAAAAGCATGTCTCTTATTAACTAATGTCACTTTATTCTAATGAATCATCTTTCATTTGAGTAATTCAAAGCACTTGAAAGCAGAAAACATAAGGAATACTGAAGTAATGAGGAAGGAAATGACACAAGAAATAAGTAGGTTATTATCAGGGAAAGAAAAAACTTCCTAGTTCACAGTTCTTTAAAACTTGTAGCCAACACTCCTCTACTCCTCCAACCTCAAATTCTACTAAAAGCCTGGAGTTAACTCCCTAGGCTGCTCTTACTGCTTCAATTAGTTCAATTTATGTTGTCCAAAACATGGTGGTACGTACCGATTGTGCAGTGGTCGCCCTCCCATCCAGGGCTACACTCACATTTTCCGTCTTTGCATTGGCCATGTTCAGCACAGTGAGAATGACAAGAGCGTTCCTCACAAGTTGGTCCTACCCATCCTTCTTCACATTGGCAGATTCCCCTTGAGCACACCCCATGGCTACCACACTCCATGGTACAGAGCTCTGTGGAGAATTCAAAGAACATTTATTAACATATTTTGTTGGAGGCAGCATCCAGTCTTTCCAAAAGTCACGGGAATTGATAAATATCCTAGTCTATACATTAAACATGTATGAATATTTTACACAAACAAAATATATAAAAGTAGTCAAAGAACTCTAGAATTTAAGTCAATATATAAGGAGCAATGTAAAAAAAAGTAGTTAGGTCTCCATATATAAAATAAACTCTAAGCCCAATTGACTTTGAGGAGTCATAGAATATTAATGGCCTTTTAAGCTTCAGAAATGGAATGAATCCCCAACAGATGCCAAGGAAGTTACCTTAAAAATTTAAGATCACGGATAGTATTTCAGGGATTTTGTGAACCCAGGAAAATAGTGCACTAAATTAAGCCAAGGAAATGATTACAAAGATAATACACTTGTAATACTATTCATAATATACAAAAGGTAAGCTGCTAATGACAGTAATCAACTGATATCTCTGATCACACAATCAATATTTGCATTTATTTAAGTCTATAAAATGACTGTTGGTTGATTAAAGTACACAGCCTCCTTAACCTGAAATGTTATTCAGTATTTAGCCAATATAATGATGGTGTGTATTGACTCTGTAGAAGTTCTCTCCTTTGTCCCTTTGACTTTTTGATGAGAAACATTGAATATTAAAATTATGTCAGTAGAGAAACCAAAATTAAATCTTGATAAGCTTCTTTCTTGATTTAATTTACTCGTGGGAGAGGAGGAAGTGGGATATTGAAAGAACTGAATAGACTTGGGGTTTAATGGTCATGTGTCCTTGGAGAAAAAGAGTGTTCTAGAAGTGCAGCTGTCCTTTTCATATTCTGAACCTGCTTTTATAGATTAAGAGGTATTGAGATGCAATGATATCAAGCAATTCTGTAGTAGGAGAGTAACTTTTCAGTAAGTGTCAATCTTTTTTTCTGATATGCCTTTTGTTATGGAGTCTATTATAATCTAGATCAGTGTGTTCCTAAGTATTCTTTGAAGGTTGGAGAATGATGGAAAGAATAATAAATTTTAAGTGATGATAGCTACATGCTCAATACCTCTGTTTAATAGCTATGTACGCGTGGACAATTTACCAAGTAACTCCCTTAATCTCTGCTCAGTGATTACAATTCTAGGAGTTATTAGACAGATTTAGGATATATTTCTAGAGGTACAACCAACAGGATTTTCTCAAGGTAGGATATGGGGGACCAAAAAAAGGGAAAATAAAATTTTGGTATTAAAGGGATGGAAAAGGCTGGGGGAAGAATAAAGGTGTATTATCAATAAAATTAACCTTGATATTTGTCTCTCTCATACATAGTTATGAAAAGCTAGGGATGGAGATAGAAAATTGGAAGTCTTTAGCATACAGGTGGTGTTTAAATATATAGAACTGGTTGACATCCCTAAGAGAGATAATAGAAGAACCTAAAGAATCAATCCTGAGATATTCATGGATTTAAAGACTAGATATTCTGCTATAAATGTACACAGTTATTAATTGTAAAAATTTAAAAGACCAAACAGAAAAAGCGACCACGAAAGGTCACTGGGAAGGAGAGGAGAATGAGTGAGAGGAGTAATTCCAATGAGATTATGGTGTAACCACAACCCAAAGAGGACATTGTCTCAAGAAGAAAGGGGTTAACTATAATTCAAATTGCTGAGAAGTCATGTAAAACACATTCAGAGAAGTGCCCATGGAATTTATCAACATGGAAATTGTTGGCAACTGTAGGAAGATCTACATTGATAAAGTGGTAGTTATAAAGCCCGACTGGAATGAATGAAGGAGAGAATGGAAAGCTGTGCCGGGGATCACCAGTTTATAATAAAAGTTCAGGACACAAAAAATATATTTTAAAAAACTGTGCCTTGATGAACAAATGATAGCTCAGATAGAATTAGCTTGAAATAGCCCAATTATCTTGAAATATATATACATATATATATATATATATATATATATATATATTCTGAATCTCTAATGAATAGTCTTGATGTATAATTTTGGTTCTTGTAGTGAATTTATGATTATAATCCTACTCTCATGATATTAAAGAGGAGCATTCCCCCTCAAGACACTAAAAACTGAACTGAAAGGGCTTTTCTAAGATCAAGGAGATAATTGGCCAAAAAAAATCAAGTCAGAACTCACTAAAACAATTAGATGGAAATATTTCTGTATGTTGCTTTGTACAATTATAAATCTTAGACATGGAGGCATATATCATTCTGAGTTTTGCCTGAAAATAATAGGACTAGATGAACAGTATCAACAAAATGGCAGGCCAAGCTATTCTTAAACCACCTCAATATAAACTCTTAGAAATGTTGGATATAATGAAACAATTTTTAAAAATGCATGTCATAGCTCACAAAGAAGAAATTCTCAAATGCCAGAGGCAGAGCACGTTCTAAGAGCCACAGTAGTAAGCATGTGAGTCAATCCTCTGGCAGTCTTTAGGGTAATCAGAACCAATAATGACAGGGGGTTGTGTATTTATTTCCACAGAGAAAAGAGGTGAGTTCTTGGGTCCATTCCTGCAGAAAGACAGGACACTTGAAAGGCTACAATCTTGGTTAAATAGTGACAGACCCTACCCACTAGCACGGAGAGATTGCAAGGAAGAATCGACTATATTTCAAAAAGTAATGGTAGAAATAACTAAAAAGACAAGAGTTAGAAAATAGTATAGAACTAAAAGTTCACTAATAATGATACACAAGATGGAGCACCCTGAAGTAAATATTTCTAAATATTATATTATTCAGGAGTTAGATAAGAGATACTTTGTCTAATGTGCATATGAAAATTTAAAGGTGGAGTTCTGTTTCTAGTAATATAGGCCAAAGTAATTTTTATTATTTCCTCCTGATGAGAACCAGAAAATATGGATAAAAAATACTTTTTCCTTTTTTGAAAGATATTAGGGTTCACAAAACAGTGTTATATTACTGTGTCAAGTTCCCAGGAGAAAAGGAAACCAAGAGACGTGAGTCTGAAATTCATGGATGTTTTCCTGTAGTGTCTATGAATTATTGTAGAAGAATCTACAAAAGCTGAGAAGCTGGGTTGATGTCAGTCTCACGGGGGCAGAAAAAAAATTGAATAGATAATGGCTAAGATGTTTCCAGCATTGAAAAAGTCATTAAAGCAAATATATGAAGCAAAACAGAAGGCACAGAAAAGAATAAAAACGGACAAATTCAAAACCATAGTCAAGTACTTTACTAGCCCCCTCTTTCATTAACTGATATAATCAGAAAACAACCATCAAAAAGGCTGTAAAATTTTGACCAATGTGATTAGCATATTTGATGCAACTGACATAAAGTACAATGAAACAAGTGACTACAAAATCCACAGAATTTTCAAACACCTATAGAGTGTTTACAAATATTAACCATATGCTGGGCTATAAAACAAATCTCAAAATATTTGAAAGTACTGAAATCATATAAACCATGTTTTCTGCCTACTACAGTTTGATATCAGGAACAAAAGATGACTATAAAATCGACATATGTTTGAAAATCAAGCATATATTTCTGAATGAACTACAAAACAAAGTAGAAATTATCACCAAAATTAAAATAGTTTGAAATGAAAAAAATTGAAAGCACCACATATAAAAACTTTTGTATGTAGCTAATTCCATGTGCATAGGAAATTTTATAAGGTAGCAAGAAAAACCAATCCAATAATAATGATCTAAGCATCCGTTCTAAGAAATTAAATAAAGATGAACAAAGCAAACTCAAAGAAAGTAGAAGAGTAATAATTCTAAGAGTAGAAAGTAATAGGAACAAATACTGTAGAATGAATAAACAAAGCCAATAATTCATGATTTTCACAAGCCAACAAAACTGAAAAATCCCTATGAGAACTGATCAAGAAAAAAATATAGAATACCCCATGGCCAAAATTGGAATAAAAAAGATGACATCTCTATGGATATTACAAGTGACATTTTTGTCAATACATCTGAAAATTTTGATGAAACTGATAATTCCCAGAAAAATACAAGTTAAATGATAACAACACAAGGAAAAAGGAAAATGGAATAGTTTTCATAAACGACCATAATTCACGATGAAGAATATTCTCATAAAAATTTCAGGCTCAGATAACTGCCGTTGTAAATATACTAAATTTCTAACAAAGAACAACTGAATCGACTTATTCAAAGAATAGGAAAAGAAATGCTTACAGTTGGCTTTATGAGATCAACAGAACCCCGATATACAATTCCAACAAGCATGTTATAAGAAAAAAAAAAGACCAACCTCACATATACTGATACAAAAATTCTAAACAAGTACTGATATAGAAAATCTAGCATTATATAGGAAGAATCAGTATCATAACCAATTTGTGCTTATTTCAGAAATACAAGAATGGTGTACCATTTGAAAATCCGTCAGTATAGTTAATCACATATATGAGATGAAAGAAAACTCACAATTCTCTATATAAATGTAGGAAAATTATTTGATAAAATATGAAACAGTCATTTATGATAATAAGTTACATCAAACTAAGTCTAAATTTGGCAAGAACCAGCTACAAAATACCCAGAGCAAACATTTAATAGTGTGATGTTGAAAACTTTTCTTATATTATTAAGGCTGAGAAGAGTCCCATATTATTATTTCTATGCAACTTAATTGTGAAGGTTCCAGTAAGCGAAGTAATATAAGAAGGAATGAAGTTACATTTTTCAAAGACAGGACTATGTGCAAAGCCACCAAATAATGAATATAAATAATTTTTGAATTAATAGATGAATTTAGATACTAGGCTAATATACACATCTATATAACAGCAGCACACAATGAGAAAAAATTGAAAGTAGTATTTAGAACTTTACCATGACATCAGAAAAACCTAACAAAATATGTGGAAGACATATACTAAAAAATAAAAATTTGTGCTTTATCTTACAGAGAAAAATAATAAAACAACAACAAAGACAAAAAGAAAACAACCCAAGCACAATAAAAATGATACAGAATTTCAACAGAAGATGATAGCAAATTAACAACAGTTGGTTGAGAGAAATTCGAAAAGACTTGAAAAATGGTATTATATTTAAGGTTTAGAAAATTCAATTTGGAATGATGCCAGTTTTCCCTGTATTATTCTGGAGGTTCAATACATTATCAGTTAATATCTCAACAACTTTTTGTGTGTATGTGTGTGTATTTCTGTGTGTGCGTGAGAGAATTCTGATTAGCTAAAGAACGAAGTATAACAAGGTGAAATGTACTGTAGCTGATGGCAAGACTCATGAACAAAGCATAAGAAAGTAATTTCCTGATATTAAGGCTGATTAAAATTTTTAAGAATACCCCAAAATTCTAAGTATGAATGTAACAAATACTGAACTGAACTACATTGAATTTAAGAACTTGTTATCAAAAGGCAGAGAAGAGATGTGCTACAGAGTGGTAGAATATATCCACAGCACAAATAACTGAAAAAAGAGTTTATACTTGAAACATGGAAAGAACTCCTTCAAATTAATGATAAAGACACATGAGCTGTTAGAAAAATGGGCAAGAGACCTGACCAGGAACTACACAAAATAGGAAATATAAATGATCAAACATAGATGGGAAAGTGCTTAGAATCATCATATCACAGAGAAGTACAAACTGAAATAATGATGAAACATCAGTGCATACCCACAAGAATGGTTAAAATTCAAATGACTGACAGTAACAGTAATAAGTGCTAGTGTCAATGTGAGGTAATATGAAATCTCATATACCACAGATGGTTGTGTAAATCATATGACTTCTTTGGAAAACTATTTAAAATTACTTTCTAAAGTTACATATATGTATACTGTGACTCAGTGATTTCATTTCTTAGTATTTTCTCTACAGATTGCTAGCAAGACAATATTCATCAAGATATATGTCTAAAAATGTTCACTGCAGAATTAATATGTACTAGACAAAAATGAAAACACCTCAACTACTCATTGGCATTAAAATTAATAATGCATTGCAGTAATTATTTGAAGCAATGATGCATTTTAATAAAAATGAGTGCTTTATAGCAACATTTCACTATACAGTATGGATAAATATCAAAATGTAATTTTGAATGAAAGAAATTACACACAAAGTCACACATGTAAAAGATTCCATTAAAATCATCAAAAAGCAGGCAAGTATTAGGAGTTGGGTAGTTACCTGGGAAAGAAATTGGGAAATGGAAGAGAGAGTCCTTCTGAGAGCAGTAGCCTGTATTTTTACATGGGTTGTGGTTAGCAGGTATTTTATACTTTTGTAACTTACTGAGCTATATAATTTTGTCTACAGTGCTTTTCTGGATCTATCTTACATTTTAATAGAATATTAAAAATTTAAGCAAAAGAACAAAAGAACATCAGAATAGGTAGCTTTATATCTAGAAAAGAGGGAAAAAGAACAAAGATAATCCATTCAACCAAGAAAAAGAAGAAAGGGAGGAAAAGCCATAAAAGAAAATAGGGCTGGGGATTTAGCTCAGTGGCAAAGTGCCTGCCTGGCAAGTGCAAGGTCGTGAGTTCGGTTCCCAGTACCGGAGAAAAACCAAAACCAAAACCAAAAAAAAAAAAAAAAGAAAAGAAAATAAATACTGGGAACAGAAGACATAAAAGAAAATGATAAAGCATAAATTCAACATCAGTAATCCCAGTAAGTAAAAACCAATTGAACTTGCAATTTCAAAGAAAGAGGGTCTGGAATTGTAGAAAAAACAAAACCTAGCACATTCTTTCGGCTAAGAAGTGTGCCAAAAACATACTAACACAGAAAAGTTGCTAAGGAAAGGAAAAAGCACAACAGAAGAATAACAACTAAAAAAATTGAGGGCATTATATTATCAGATGAAGTAGACTCCATGGCATAAAGTATTATTATGAATAAAGATAGTCATTATACAATGATAAAAGGAAAAATTCACCAAGAAGATGTAACAAACCAGACCCTGTATGAAAATGTAATTTGAAAATGTGTAAATCAAAACCTGACAGACTTCTAGTAAGGAAGATGATTTTACAGTAATTGATAAGAAAATTAGTGGGAATGTAGAAAAATTAAATGGAACAATTAATAATTTTAATATAATGGACATTATTCAACCCTAAAGCGACACAATATACATTCTATTCAAACACCACTAAACTGACAGGATTAGTCCACAAAGCATTTTTCAACAAGTGGCAATGATTCCACATCATGTAGATCATGCAATTTTAGCAAAACATAACAAAATTAGAAACCAGTAAACAAAAAAAATGACAAGAGAAAAATTCCAGAAAGCTGTTCTTCATGTATGTGCTGCTGAAACAAGCACAGCAAGGCATTCTTTAAAAGAAAACACTTTGAAATAGATAATGGATTACATTTAAAAATTACATTGGAAATCAAGAAAATACTACTTGTAAGACAGGTGAGATGCAGTTTAACAACTTAGAAGAAATTTAGTCTAGAGCACATTTAATAGAAAAGAAGAATTGAAATTTAGTGAGAAAAGGGTCAAACTCAGGAGTTTTGAAAAGAGCTGCCCATATGACTACATGAAAGAAACAAAGATGGTAAGAGAAAAATTTAATGAAATTAGAAACAAACAATAGAGAAGATCAACAAAATCAAATTTGGGTGTTTGGTGGGAATAACAAAGCAGAGAAAATTTTGGCAAAAAAAAAATACAAGTAAATGTACAAGATTAAAATTTAAAAGTGAATAAGAGAATGCTATTAACTTTATACAAAAAGTCTGAAACCTTAAATGAAGCAGATATTTTGCAAAAATAGATGGACTTGAGAAGAAATAGAAAATATGAATCTACATTAAAACATTGAAAATGGCCAAGAAGGCTTTGCAGGTGTATCTTGCCAAATTGTAAAAGGACAATCTCTCTGTTAAAGTATACCAGAGAATAAAAAAGGGGTGGAGCTTTCTGAGTTATTAGTTCCTAAATAGGGTCAGAAAAGATAGGTCAATCTCATTTGCAAATATTGATACAAAAATATCCAATAAGCTATCTGAACATCAAATGAAAAACACAAAATCACACACTTACATACACACACTGCAAAATAGAAATCACAATCAAGTAAACATGAATGCTAAGATGGTTTAACCATAGAAAAATCTATCAGTGTAATTCACCATTGAATTGATCCCTTTTACTTGAATTCATTTCATAATAATTAAAGAAAAACTATGATTGTATGTGCAGAAAGAACACTATCTAAAGTTTATTTCCTATTTATAATAAGATCTCTCTTGTAGTCAGAGTTTTCAAGGAAATAGATTTAATACAGGACACATAATTTATAGGATTATTTTATAATATTCGCCCAGAGAGTCAAATGCAGTCTGCCCACGCACTAGAAACCCAAAGAAGTCAGCTGAGGGCATGGATCCCATGGCAATGTCCCACACATCTACTCCAGTCGAAGACCTAGAGCCCATTGTAATGTCCTCCATGAGGCCAACTGGAGGCCTAGAGCCCACAACAATGTCTCATGCAAGTTTGTATCAAGGATTTGTACTGGGAAGGCTCAAAAGTCAGTAGTGGAAGATAGAAAGTCTGCACCACTGGGATGAAGGATCTGTACCAGCAGACTGAGGGATCTGCACTAGAGCCAGGAAGCTATGCTCAAAATAAGGACCAGAACTCCCCTGAAAAGAACTGCAGCCGTCTGCCCTGAAAGCCAGGACCTGAACTCCTTTGCTGATGAAAGCAGCTGAGCTCATATCAGGAAACCCAGCATGACAAGCTTCTCCATGAGAATCAATAGCACACCTCCTTTCCCTCCGGTTCTCCTTTTTATGCTGCTGGCAACAATCCTCATGTAGGCCATCCACTCCCAGCACCAGGCTGATTCAATTCAGATGGGTGTTACAAGCTGACCCTTAACTAGTCCACCACAATCTTCTACCAAAATAGGACTATGAGGGGACTTATAATTATGATAAAAGTTATTTACCAAGATCCCAGAGTAAGCATTATACCTAGTTATAGAAAATTAGGGTATTCCCCTTAAAGTCAGAGAAAGTACAGTACCAGAATTGACTACTACTTCTAATTCAGTGCTGTACAAGAGATCTTAGCTAGCAAAACAAAGCAAACAAAAATATAAAATGCAAAATGCCTGGGAAGGGAGAGACAAAAATGAATGCATAGGTCAATTATGAAAACTAAAAGAGAGGGTAACAAAGTTACTAGATATAAGGCAAAAAAATAAAACCAAAAACCAGCATGCCTATGTATCAGGGACAGGCAATTAGAACATGTAATTTTCAAAAGACCCCATTCACAATAACAGCATATATAGCAAATACACTTGAAAGGTCTCTAAATAAAAACTCAAAGGAACACATATAAAGATACAATTAAGGGGCTGGGGATTTGGTTCAGCAGCACAGCGCCTGTCCGGTAAGCTCAGGTTGTGAGTTCGATCCCCGGTACTGGAAACCACCCCCCCCAAAAAAAGATCCAATCAGTGGTGAGGTACATTGTTCTGTGTTCGTGACTCACAAACCTCAGTATCATCAGAATGTCACTTTTCTGCTGAGAGTTCTATAAATTCAAGGAAGTTTTAGTTAAAGTGTAAACATTTTTCATAGAGCTTGAAAATCTCTCCCTAAAATCCATATGGAGCAGAAAGATCAAGAATACAAGAGAAGTTTAAAGTATATCAATTAGTTCATGTTTGTATGTCTTAACATCAATGTCCATTAGCAGGAAAATGGCTAGTATGTGTTAGTGTGTTCATGCAATACAAAAATATATGCAACTTTAATAATGTAGAGACAAATCCCTCAGTATGAATAAACCTTAAAAATATAATGATGAAAGAAAAGAAATCATTCATATGAAATTTAAACACATATGGGATAATACAATATATTGTATAAATACAAACATACTTGCAAAAGTCTAAAAATGTATATGAAAATGATTAAATTTAGGATACTCACAGATGAGTTCACATACTAGCTACATTGAGTATTACTCATGTATATATGTATTAAAACATCACACTTTATTCCCATTAATATGTATAAGTAAAATAATGATAAAACTCACTGGAAAGGCTATATAAAGACTATATTTGTTATTTAAAAAGTAATATTTTCACTTGTTCATTATACTATTTCATATGTATGAAATATTTAATAATAATTTATAAAGCTAAAAAGTAGTAAGAAAAAACTGTCATTAAAGGTAGCTGTATTGAATAAATAGGGGAAGATATAACTTAATTTAACTGTTGCACTTAACACAAAGGCCTTCACAGATAGAAGCCACAAACACTAGTGTGATTTACAGTTTCAGCACCGCAAGTATCCAGGTGGGAAGCAATATCCTCATGAATAAGGGTATGCACTAAGAAATAAATTACTGCAAATGGAGCAGCAGATCTTGAGCAATAAGCATCCCTGATTTTGCACTGCAGCAACATTTGTGCCATTGTATCCCATTCTAAATGCAGTTTCTGGACTGACTCTAAATTTTTTCATCCCATTCTTATAATCAGCAGTGGGGTTGGTGCAGGGGAAAGACTAACAGAAAACAGATGCTGGCAATATTATAATTTATAAACATGAAAGAAATGATATTCACTGTGATATGTTTTGCCTCATGAGTAGTTCCTTTCTAAGTGTAATATTTTCTATCTGCTTGAAAATACATTAACATTACAGTCTACAAAACATGACAAAAGATTGCTAAAATATAAACATTCTTTTGTGCAAATGTATTGGAAAAGAACATGAAAAATATAAGCAGACACTTTAAAGTTCTACTGAGACATTTCATTTTTAATAAGTTTCTTTATGTACATCAACAATGAACAGCACTTGTATAAATTAAACTAGGGTACAACTGGAGCCCTTCTTTGTTACATGCTGACAAAGAACAGCTTGATTAAATAGTAAATCCTTCATAGCCTCCATCAGAGCCATTTCTTTGAGATTTACTCTTTAGACAAAATCTCCTAGCTATGTAAATTCTATTATTCTTGACATTTCAGCTTTGCCCAATATTGGACAATGATAATATTGAGCACCCTACATTATTAAATCTCATTATAAAATTCAAAAATATACATTTATGTAAAAATGTCACTACTGCTACATGACATTCTGCAAAAGGAAAGAATATCATTTATGTAAAATTTGATAAAATATTAAGAAGTTATCATATATTCACTCCCCCTACAATGAGACCAATGAAAGATCAAAAAACATTATCCTGGGAGGGAATGTTTAGAATTGGGAATGTCTAACCCAGCTTAAGGGCTGGAAAAGTTTTTACAATATATGTACCAGGTTCTTCACTAAAATCAAGGGATGAATCAACCAAGAGTAACACATATTATTAAGAGGTAAAGTTTGCATAGTCTATATTGTTTTACCAGCTACCTGAATCATTTTCATTTTACTACTTTCAATTCCTTCTATTACTCAGTAGATGATATTCTACTACAGAGTTGGACTATTATAAGCCTTTGTTAATGCTGTAGAACACAGATGAATACACAGATGTACATATACACATATGTGAACACATATGCATTTATGGTCCCTGTAACCCTGAAAAACTATATTTAAAAGTACTATTTGAGGGCCGGGGATATAGCTCAGTGGCACAAGCATCTGCCTGGCAAGCACAAGGTCCTGAGTTCGATTCCTGGCACCAAAAAATAAAAAGTACTACTTGATGACATATTATATCTATTTTATTTTTTCAGTACTGGAGACTGAACCAAAAGCCTTGTCAAGCATATACTCTATCACTGAGCTACAGCTACAGCTACAGCTACAGCACTTCTTAATTTTTTTTTTTTTTGAGGTAGGGTCTCGCTAAGTTACGTGGGCTGGCTTCAAACTTGCAGTTCTACTTTACCCTCCTGAGTAGCCAGGATCATAAGTATGTAGCCCCATGCCCACTAATTTCTATTGTATTACATACCATTAAATTCAACAAAAGCTCTCTCAGTCTTTGCAAGTATCTTGCTATGAGAAAGATGTGGTTTCACCAAGAACTATATTTCATTTTCTGTGTGCTACAGTTAAAGGCCTGTGTGTTAAAAGGTTGGTGCTCGACTTGGTGCTATTGGGAAACTGAAATATTTAAAAGGTAGGGCCTAGTGGGAGATTTAGGCCATAGTAGATGTGCCTTCCAAGGGGAGTGTGGGAACTTGGTCTCTTTCTCTTGCTAATTCCCTGGTAATGAAGGGAACAGTTTTGTGCCACCATCACTGCTGCCATAATGTGTCACCTTCTCAGAAGTTCAAAAGCAACAGAGTCAATCAATCATGATTGAAACCTCAAACACAGTGAGCTAAAGTAAACTTTTTCTTTATAAGTTGATTATCTCAGGTATTTGTTACAATGACATAAAGCTGACTGAGAATACATTGTGTTTGGGAAATGATGCCTATTTCATTTTAATAGAGAAATACTATGACAAAGGCATGACAGTTGTCCCTCAGCCTCAACATCACAATGATGCTTCAGGCTGATTTTGTAGCCTTAACATTGCCTTACATCAGAACAGCAATCTGACCGAAGCAGGTACACATTTAGCGAGCTCTATCTGCCCACATAGCGACTCACAAGTCACAGTAACAGCAGCAACATCGCCACACTCCAGATTATACACAATCTGGAGTCTCAGATTCTTGATAGATTTAAACAACAATCACAAAGGATTAAGTTTTTGAAGACCCAGCATTGTAATGACTTTTAGTTTAAATTTTCATGGATCTTGGTTATCACATATGTCCTTGGATTTCCTTTAACTGTTCTTTGATTGATATGAAAAACCTGACAAGACAGAAAAATCTAAGCCTGATTTACAGCTTTTGAATGCAATAAAATAGCCAGCAGGCTTTTTCAGTATACAGAATATTTCTTATGGAGTCAATCCCGTTTTTTGTTCGCTAAATAAAACATTCCCCTCTAAAGCTACATGTCACATATTGCTTAGTTTAGTGATCAGAAACTGGAACTTTTGAGGATAAAATGAACCCCTACACATTCATGGCTACAGACTGTGAGACTGTGTTTCAATCCTTTGATTATGAACCTGACGCTCTTGCCTATCCAGTAGCATGCCCAGTGCCAAGGGATGCTGCACTCTGGAGACTTTCCACAAATGCTTATCTCTCGACCCAACTAGTTAAAGGTTGTCACCATAAAATCATCACCTCTAATGAGCAAATATCAGTTTTTGAATCTCATAATCTACCATTATTAGTAGTCCATGTGCTCTGAACTGATTGTTTAGCCATATGAGAGTGTGTTTTGCTTTATTCACAGCTTGAAGCTTAGAATTTCTTAGCAGAATTGGTATCTATCTGCAGTTTGTGACCACCTAAAAAGGCAACTGTATAACTATATACAACAACTGCTATCTACAACAAAATTTATTGCTACATCGTCACTCAATTGGCTATTTAAAAAGTGTTCCTTGATAAGTTGTACAGCTACTCTTTATGTAAAATATTTGTCACTCCTTGTCATAATTTTGTATAATGTTAAAATTGCACTTGGGAGAATTTTCTCTCCATTTCCTGACTGATACTTGATGTATTTTTTTCTTCTCAACAATTTCTGACAACACTACCTCTTCTGTCTGCAAAATGAATTTTCATGAATTCCCTTAGTGCAAAAGGAAATTTTCTGCATGGTGTTCTTATAATGCAATAAGCCACTCCATTTAGCACACAAGTATCCACATTCTCCCTTGCTCTACAAATGACAGACTGAGAGAACTTCAAAAACATATGGAAGCCTCCAAACACATCTGATGCATACTTGAGTGGAGAAGCCAAAGCTGTTTGTTGGAAGGACACTTCATGCAGGCTGAAAAATTTACCCTAAATAGAAAAGAGCTCACAGAGCTGTCTCACCCTTTCCACCATTCAACACTCTTCTTAAGGGCTCTCCATGCTTTAGAAAGTGAAGCCTAGAGTGTATGAGAGAGATAATGCTAGCTATCATGAGCCAACCTGTGCAACTTTGCTAGGCTGTTGCATCCTTAATGTGCTCAGGCACTATAAAGGCATAGAAAGCAGCTCTCTGGCAAAGTCTTGGGCAAGGGCTGCATACATATTTACAAAACTTCCATCATTGTCCAGCAGACCATGCACCCACAATTTATATTTGCCCCTATAAATAAATATGAGAAGGAGAAAAGAAATATAAAACACCCGGAGTCCACAGAACCCTCAGCATGATAACAAAGGCGTAAAAATGCCCTATATAACATCTGAAAGTACAGCTCATTGCCATTTAATTCATTTAGTGTTTTCCTTAATTTATCATTTAAAAGGTTATTAGTGTCATTTGAACTTTAGGAGACACGTTTTATACGTTTCCTAAAACTGACCACACTCGTTTTTCTAAGGATTAATGTTGGAATAAAGAATTTGAATTCACATCTATCCTGTTCCATGATAGGAATATTTTCATTAGTTTATACCACACTTCAGGAAATATATGTGTGTGTAGTGTACTAATGTAACTATATTTAGACAAATGTAAAATCTTCGACTCTCTCTCTCAGTGTCACAAATACCATGCTCCTCTTCTTGCTAGGCCACTAGCAACATAAAATCTATATGTTCATAATATATCCTTTAATTTCTACTCATAAACAAGTTATTTCTCCTGACTTCACTATTTTTTAGTATCACAGCAATATTCCTGGTTTCTATGACTGAGATTTTGGGCTATAAGCTTTCATCTTTTTCATCTTGCTTTTGCCTTATTATCTTCTCTAACTGGGTATTTCAACTGTTCTGTTTGCAACTTTCCTTCTCTCTCTCTCTCTCTTTCTCTCTTGTACACCTTTGTGGTCAAGTCTGGCCTTTGAATATTTCTCGGGCTGAAATCTTAGTTCAGTCATTGATTAGCTATGTAAAGCTGGGCAAGCCAATACATCTTTCTGTGCTTTGATTTCTCATCAATAGTAAGTGACTTTTGCAAAGATCAAATGAGTAAATATATATAAAGTGCTTGAAGCACTGCTGGGCATATAAGTGCTATGTTACTGTTAGCAATTACAATCATCTCTGTTTCTAATATATCTTCTAATACCTTAATCATCTTTTGTCTTGACTATCAACACAGAGCAGATCTGCTGGTAGGTAGGATAAGGAACAAGGGCAAGGCCAGGGGTAACACAATCCTGGCCTTCAAATTGTACTACAAAGCTGCAGTGATAAAATGACATGATATTAACAAAAACCCCCACACTTTTGGATCAGTGGAAAAGAATAAAAATACAGAAACAATTCTAGGCACACTCAAAAATGTTATTTTTGACAAAGGGGCTAAATCCCTTCCCTGGAGGAAAGACAGCCTCTTTAACAAATGATGCTGGGACAGCTGGTTGCCCACATGCCACAGACTGAACCTAGACCCTTATGTCTCACCATGCACTAAACTAAAATAAAAATGAACCAAATATCTAAACATTAGAACAGAAACAATGTGCTGGAAGACAAAATAAGTAAAAGTGTGGAAGACATAGTCATAGGCAGACTTCCTGAACAAAACCCTGGTTGCATAAGAAATAATACCAAGAATCAAGAAATGGGATCACATCAAATTAAAAAGCTTCTGCACAGCAAAGGAAACCAGTAACGTGAAGAGATAACCTATAGAATGGAAATGTTTTTGCCAACTACTTCACAAAGAACTATTATCTATAGACCCCTCAAATGTAAAGGCCTAATAAAAAATGTGACTCTGAAATGAATAGGCACTTCTCAGATGAAGAAATACAAATGGCCAATGGATACATGACACAATGGTTAACATCACTGGTCATTTGAGAGATGCAAATTAGAAGAGCACTCAGACTCTTTTTCACACCAGAAAGAATGGCTCCCATCAAGATATCAACCAATAGTAGATGCTGGAGGATCTGCAGGGAAAAAGAAATCCTTTTTCTTTGTTGATGTGAGTGCAAAGTGATAAAACCTCTATGGAAATCTGTATGGAGCTTGCTCAAAAAACTAAAAATGGAAATTCCATTTGACTCAGCTATTCTCCTTCTAGGTATCTTCCGAGCAGAGTTAAAGACATCATATCACAGTGATGTATGCATACCCATATTTACAACAGCACAATTTATAATAGTTAAATCTTGGAAACAGCCTATATGGCCATCAGCAGATCAACAGATAAAGAAAATTTGATACTTATACACAAAAGTGTTTTACTCTGCTGTAAAGAAGGATAAATTTGAGTCATTTTTGGGAAAATTGATGCACTTTGAGACCATAGTGTTAAGTGAAGTAAATCAGACACACAAATTTAAATATCACATGGTTTGTCTTATATGAAAAAACTTGATATATAAATAAAGTATGAAATAAAGAACAGATAATAGGAAAAAAGAGATAAAAGTTGCCTTAATGCATCACAAACATTGCATCTGAACATGTTCCTTAACTTAGTACAACTGTCTTACGTGTTTTATGCTTTTTGTTGTATTAGTCTGGTTTTTAATCTGCATATGGCATTGTTAATTTTATAAAGTTTTGTAAGATAAATGAATCCGATGTTTGAAAAATAAAAGGAGAATAGAAGGAAAGGGAAACAAGAATTGAAATGTGTTATGCACATGCACCTACTACAAACACGTACTGATAAATTAAAAAAAAAAACAGAAAGAAAAGAAAAGAAGCGCAGGACTTTGTCTCAGAACTTAGCAGTGGGCTCATCATATTGAAGCTTAGGAAGCCTGGGCCACCTGTCACCAGTGCCAGAGAGAGAGCCTCTGGACCTGCTCTGGTACCAGGTAGAAACCTGAGCCTCAGTGGGATGAATTTGTGCTTTTACTTGCATCACATTCCTAAGATTGCATGGGTTCTTCTGGCCGTGAGACTCAGGTGAGATCCAGCTTAGTAACAGCCTTAGTGACTGTGTCCACCACCTTACCCCTAACTTTGGGAAGCACAGAGTAGAGAAGAACTCTATCAGCTGAGGGGTAATGGAGTGTGGGGATAGTTAATGTCCGCCTCTATTTCAAAGACTAGTTATCATGAACTATAACTTTCCAGCCACTTGCAAACTACCAATGAACAGGTAGAGAAATGCTTTCGATGTTTTAGAGGGCCATAATGTTGCACTCTTTTGGGGTTTGGTTTGCAAGTTTTAAGGACATCAGAAGATCCCCAAACTCAAACGACAGAAGCACCACCTTCTCACTCTGCTGCAAGCCATCTCCTTGGTAATATAGTTTCCACTAATGCTTGTATGCATATCTGAGACTCTCAACTCAAGAAACCAAAATGTCCTTTAAATTGAAATAAGGTGAAAATACTTAAAATTTTCATACAGAGTAAATCTTAAGAGCTCTCACTCCACATAGAAAGTATGTGAGATGAATGACTGTTAACTAACCTGACTGTCATAATCATTTCTCAACATATAGGCATATCAAATCATCACATTATACATCATAAATACATAAATTTTGTCTCATTTATTCTCTCGTTGTTGAGACAAAATACCTGATGCTCAAAATTAGGGAAGAAAGATTAACTTAGCTCACAGTTTGTGGATGTTTCAGTCCATACTAGGCTGGCTCCAAGGCAGAGTGGCACATGGCACAGGGCAACTTTTCACGGTGGTGGAAAACAGCAAAAGCAATAAGAGCAAAAGGGAGGAGTGGGTGGGAAGAGCAAGCCTCTTTCCCTTCCTTATATTGTATGCACCTGCCCGCCCCAAGGCAGTTATGGTTCTCACACCCATAATCCCAGGATTGGACCATGGATCAATCAAAACTCTAGAAGCCCACCCCATGACTGCATTAGGTTTTGGGGGGACATCCAGACACAAACTATACCACAGTCTTATTTGTGAATTACATCTCAATAATGCTGGAACAAAGAAGGATTTAAAAAAAGAAATAATTTTCTGTGAATGACCAGCTAATAAGTTCATTATATGAAATGCGTTTTTATAAAATAAATACTATGAGTTACTTGAAAATTATAGAATATACTCATGAATTAAAATAGGTTGACCATTTATATTAGATGTGAAAATATCCTTTAATCTTTTTAATTTTAGCAGCAAAGTTCAGGATGAGGTTTATTTGGTTGGCTCCTGCAAAAAGTAATGAAAGTCAAAATTCTTATTTAGGTTTTTAATATATTCAACCACATTTCAGATTTTCCTTAACAAGCTTAAATACGAAAAAAGCTTTTAAAAATGAGCATATAAAATAAACAAATCATCTTTATCATGAAAGTACTCTGATTTTACTTCCTCTGTATATTTAAATGATGACCCTTTTAGAGTTATCCAAACCCTGTAACTGTCAAAATCTTAACTTTCCACTTTTTAATAAAAATGATTTCCATAAAGATTAGAAATTAATCTACCTGGCTCTCAAACTTAATATAGTTTAGTGCTGGAAGCTGTAAAAATTCACCTATCTAGGTTTAATAAAGAATTTTTTCAATTTAAATATACATTGCATTTAATAAGCTTGCATGATAATTTCAACAATGTTCATAGGTTCTTTAAATTGCCTTCCTGCTGTGTGCAGCATACAATCCAATTTCATTTTTCAGCAACTGAGTTAAGAAATAGATTCAAAATCACAAAGCAATTTCTGAGTGACACAAAGTGAAATGATTAGAATCTAGCCGATCAAGTTGCTCAGATGCTTGGCTTGAATAGTTTGTTTATATTTATGTAAACCTAAAATATTTGACTATTTGACTATATATTAATTTTTTGATGGAAATTTTTATCTTTTATACAACTACCTATCACTGTAAAGACCAGAATTTTATCCTCTTTATTTCTTTCCAGTTATCTATCCATTCATATAACTCACAAATATTTGTTAATGTGTTCCATGAGTTAAGCATTGTGCTAACTGGTAGGAAAATAGCAACAAAGATAGATATGGCCTCTGTCTTCCTAGAGCATGAAATCTACTGCATAAATACTCAAAGAAATTTGTAACTAGCAACAGAAATATATTATGAGAGAACAGTGCAGAGTGTAATGGGAAATGATAACAGAGTGATCTGATTTGGGAATGTCACGATTTAGCTTCTTCCAGATCTTGAAATTTAAATTTAAACCCATAGGATGTGTGACTATATATATGTGGTGATGGAGGGAATTGAATGTATAATATGTGTCTCAAGCAGTGTACATGCAAGGTAGAAAATATGAGATGGAACTGGAGAAGCAGACCAAGGTCCAAGGATTCAGTGTCTTGTAGACCTTGCTAAAACTTTTAGACTTTATTGTAGCAGCAATGGCAAAATATTGAAAGGTAGAGAAAAACAAAAATCAAATTTGTATTAAAGTTTCTTTAGATATAATAGAAAGAATGGCGTAGAAGGAAGAAGAGGAGATTCCAGGATATGGTTTAGACTCTTTAAGAATCTGAATGAGAAACAATGATTGCTATAGGTATGGAGACAATACAACCATAGAGAAATGGATGTTCTCAAATTATTTTTAAGAAGTAGATTTACAAGACTTAGTGACCGGTTAGCTGAGGGGATAAAGATTGTGGATATTCCATGAATGTCATGTAGGTTTGACATGGGCCAATTTGCTGGAGCTTATGTTATTTTTATCAATATAGGGGCTACTGGAGAAAGAGCAGGGTTTGTTTTGGGGGAGTGATATCGCGAGTTAGCTTTAGACATGTTAACCCAAGGAGCCTGAGACAGATTGATCTATGGGTCTAAATTAATAAGAGAGGTTGGGAATAAACGCTAAATTTGTGAGTCAGTAAAAATGATACTTGGAACCAAGAGGTGAGTGTTGAGTAAGATATGAAATGAATGAGGTATAAGACTGTTTATCTTTTACATTTAAGGTAAAACAAAGAAGTTTCTATCAAAGGAGAGTGAGAAGGAATTACCACAGATGTAAGAAGAAAATCAAGAGAATTTCGCATCATAGGTACCAAAGCAATTGAGTTTTCTATAAATATGGAACATTTGCTATTCCAAATACTACTAAAATGAAGTAGGATGGAGATTTTAAAAATATTTATTGTATTTAGTAAAACAGTAACTTAATCACAGGCTAGAATATGTTGACAAATGAGTGGAGTAAATGTATTAAGGATAAAGGGATCTAGGTTTAACACTGTCCAAAAAGTAAGTTACAAATATAAAAATGGAGAAAATGCAAAGGACTTTTGTGGTATAAAATTGGAATTGGAGCTCACAATGGTAACCCATGGCTTTTGATAGCTAGATAGCTAAGTAGATTAATGTACATGCAAATAAATATATTATGTGTGTAAATATATGTGCCTATTTCCTGTACCTGTTGAATATGAAGACCTGGAAATAGCACTATTCCAATAGCAAAACCACCTCATGCCCCAAATTTAACTTTAAAATACCATTCCATTAAAAGGTATCAGATTTCTTGGAGACATATCTGAGTATAGGGACAGGGAAGAAAAAGTATAAGATGAAACTGGAGTATCTTGTTGTAATGGAATATAAGAGAGTGCTCAAGGAATGATGAGAAACCGTCAAAAGGAGGCAAAGCCACCTTGAATAGGAGATCAGTGGCCCAAACAAAACAATTTCAGCATGAAAACAAAGAGAAAATATAAGCCAGCAAATGGTAAACAAACCATGAATTCAAGCAGGTATAAATAAGTGAGTGAAGAACTGAAGCTTTGACTAATATTTAATATTTCCATAGCCTCAAAGTTCCTCCTCATGAACACTTGTTAATTACAAATGCAGAATAGTAGATTACAGTGGAGGAGCCTGGCAGATACCATCTTAATTAAAAGATCAAAGGTAACATCTTTAGAAGTGGGACAAATCAATAATGGGCACCACCTGAGAGGATACAACGGAAACAATACAGCATGAATTCTGTGATAGTCTTGGCAGAAATGCATAACCTGAACCTCATTATGATGAAGCATCAGAAAAACCTCAAATCAAGGAGCGTTCTATAAAATAACTGGTGTGCTCCAATAAACTTAATTAATTAAAGAATTCATAAATAAGAACAAAAACCCTGATGTGCGAACTTTAGGAATGTCAGCCATGGGAGTTAAGGAAAAATGAGGCAATATTCTCGCCTCAAGGGAACTACCAGGACATACAACTACAATAAAATGCTTACTTCCCAACCAGACCCTATATTATTGTGACTGCTGGCAAAATGTGAGTGGAGTCCTGTGCATTAGATTATAGAAATATATGAAAGTTAATTTCCGGATTTCGATAGCTGTATCATGATTATGGAGAACATTGTCCCTGTTTTTAGGAAATGCACAATTAAAATTGGGGGTAAATGGGACAATAAAAATTCAACAACAAATTTTCATGAGAAAATTCTTCACACTCATACTTTTCAGCAAAGCGTGCTTTTTCAAAATGAACACTAAAAGCTAACTAGAAAGCAACAACACAGAGAAGTAAGGTGGAACCCTTAACCACTTAACAGTTCACTCCGAGCGTCACTACCGCAGGTGCAATTTCAACTATTTGATTCTGATATTGAATATATTAGATAAAATTGTCATTTTTATATTTCCTGCTATACTATTGTATGAAAATTAATGAAAAATAGGCAATTTTATTCATCCTGTGTTTAAATAATTGGACTGGTAAGTGGTTAAATGGAGGCAAGAGATAATTAGGCAGTTGGAGGACAGCATGGGATTAAAGTGGGCATTTCTTTTAAAATGGAAGAGACAAAATTACATTCAAAAGCTCATCAAAAGATCTAGGCAAAATTGAGATTAAAACTTAATGTGAGACAAAGTGGGACAAGGGTGCAATCCAGAGCACAGGTGGAGGGATTGATCTTTAACAGACTACTTCCTGCACTGTAAAATTAGAAGAAGCAAGCAAGCATGGATGCAGACACAATATGATTCTAGATTTTATGACTGGAAATTGAGAGCTTTCATACGTGATAGTTCCATGATAATGCATGAATGAGCATCCATTGAGAATGAGTAGACAAAGGTAAGGTTGGAAGTTTGAGAAAAGTAAAGAAGTTCTGAAAATATGTTTGTGCAGGATGACAGAATGAGGTAACTTGCCGAATATAATACCATTCCTGGGCAGTGTTTAGGGTTCAAGTGCAGTGATGACTGCTACGATCAGGGTAAGTATCCCCCAACGACACATGTGTTAAAGGCTTTGTTCCCAGCCCACAGCACTTTTGGGAGATGGTGCAAGCTTTATAGAGGTGAGGCCTGCTTGAAGTCTTTTAGTTGTATGCCCTTGAAGGAGCTGTTAGAACTCTGGATCCTCCTCTTCTTCCGTTCAGTTTTCTCTGTGGGTGAAGAGGCTTCCTCTGACAGGAATTCCTGCCATGATGTACTGCCTCGTCACAGGTCCAGAAGCAACAGGGCCAACTGACCATTTTGTAGCAAAATCAACTTGTCCTTTTTAAAAATTTATTATGTCAGGTATTTTGTTATTGTAATGGAAACCTCACCACCTCAATAATCAGGAAGGTTTATTTGTACCAATATATCCAAATGGAATCATTTTTCCTCAGTAAAGCTCAGCTCCTGGGTATAGGTAGAGACAAGGCCAACAATTGACATCATTCATTGCTGACATTTTGCTAGCGAGTCTCAATGGGGCAAGGGATTTTTGGTTATTCACAAGAGGGATTCCACTGATAGACAATAAGGGTTAGCACTTGGGAGTTGTTTTTCTACATTCTACATATGTAGGGACTCCTACACAGACAAACATTTTGTAACCTTTCACCAACAGAGAAAGCACTAAAACTATAATTTGTTAAGCTTCTGAGGGGTCAGAATAAATCCAAAGTTAAATAGTCTCCAAGCTGAAAATCTCATTCTTCCCAATAAATTATGATAATGTTCTATAGTTTGCTCTATAGTTTGGAGTTATTAATCGGAACTTTAAAGTACTGGCAAGTAATTACAGATTTTAGGTTGCAAAGCTCTATCTATTCAGTGCCATTAGAAACAAGTTATATAGATAAGTTTTGGAGTCCAATGGCAACTAGTATGTAGTGCTGCAAATTCCAGTAACTCTGGTTTTACCTCATTATAATTCAGGTACCTATGTGACCACATGAGCAGCTTCATTTGCATCCATTTTTATTGGTGTTCTGAAAAACATTTATCTGGAATTTTCTGCTATCAAAAATAAAGGTCAAAACTGTTGACTGGTCTATTGAAAAGAACCATTAGCCAGTATGCCAGTTTGTTCCAAAATTTCCTTTATAATGCCTACATTAATTTTCTTACCAGTTTTTTGGCTAATGAACCACTGTGTAAATAAATAATAGGATTGCCGGGTGTGGTGGTGCATGCCTGTAATCCCAGCACTCGGGAGGCTGAGGCAGGAGGATTGCTGCAAGTTTAAGGCCAGCCTGGGCTACATAGTGGGTTGAAGGCCAGCCTGAACTGCATAGGGAGACCCTGTCTCCAAAAAAGAATAAATTAGATTATTGGGAAGTTCAAGAAAAATACAAGGCTAGAGTTTGAGGCAGCACTTAAGGTAAGTTAGACTTGATTGGGATGGCAGTTGCAGGGGTCCTCCACAGAATGAGGGTGCAATGGGCCAGGTAAGAGGCATGAGGACAGCACAGCTAAATAGGCAACTGACCATTGAAAGTTACTTTGCTATTTTCACAATTCTGATGATACCTCGTTCTTGCCATGGTAAAATATAATTTTTTTTTTGTCTTTTTGAGACAGGGTCTCAATATGCAGTTCAGGCTGGCCTTGAGCTCACTTTGTAGCCCAGGCTGGCCTCGAACTCTCAATGTTCCTCCTGCCTCAGCCTCCCGAGTGCTGGGATTACAGGTGTGCACCACCACACCCGGCTGGTAAAGTATAAAATGATACAATCATTTCCAAAAGTATATTAATATAAGATGTGATAAAGAAAATGAGACTAGTGGGTTGGATGATACGTCAGTGTCATAACCCTTGGCGCCTCTATGTGAAACCTTATTTTGAAAAGGGTCATTGCAGATGTGCTTAAGAATATTGAGATGATATCATACTGGACTTATCTACTGGGCCTTACATCCAATGATATATAAAGGACAGAAAAGGAGAATGAGAGAACGGTATAAGAATAGAGGCAGATGTTAGAGGCACATAGTTCAAGATAAGGCATGCTGATAGCTGTCAGAAGATGGAGTCAAGAAAGGATTTTCCCATAGAGCCTCTAGATGGAGTTTAGCCCTGCTGATATTTTGATTCTAGACTCTCGGCATGCAGAATTCTAAGAAAATTATTTTTTGTGCTTTTGAGCCACCAGTTTGGGGTAATTTCCTATGGTGGTCTTAGAAAATTTATATACTGAGCATATCATGTAAATGCAGTGGTTCTACTATAGTTATCAAACCCACATGCTATATTCTAACTCCACAGGTCTTTTGGCACTAAGCAATAATAGTAGTAGTAGATACTGCTAAGGTTTATTAAGAATTTTAGAAACTAAGTATTGCACTAAAGTAAATAGATTATTTTTCATGGCCTTAACAACAGCTCTATGTTAATATTACTGTTATTAACTCCATTTTATAGATAAGAATATCGCGGCTTAACAATTTCCCTAATGTCATACAGTCAGCAGCCAGGACAGAAGAGATTTGAACCCAAACACTCTAATTCTAGAACTCACACTTTTAACTCTGACACTGTGCTGCTTTCCGCAGTAGCTTGGGTATACTGCAGCTTACATACTTAGTAAGTTAGACTGACTAGGCAATAAAGGGAACTTTGCTTTCAAGTTCAAAGATCTAACAGTTAATTCCTTTATAAAAAGTACAGTTATATATTACAGGAAGACAGAAGTTTTTCAGGGGCTCTAGGGATTGAGGAAGGGGGGATGGAAGGGAGAAGAGGGGATGCAATATTAATAGGTATGAACTCCCACCATGAATGCATTGATTATTTATTGCAAATATATACTAATAAAAAGACACATCTTGGCACTTAATTTGAGTGACTAAGGTAATAAAAAAAAAAAAAAAACCTCTGCAACACCATACTTAACCCACTAACCTGGGATGTTATTCTAAGAAAATTATGAAATTTTTCTTTCCTTGATTTAAGCTATTTGCTCTATAATGTATGCAAAGGGAAATTTAATAAAATCATTACACCTACAAAGCAGTTATTTCCTGTTGTCACAATAACACTTCAGCCTTTACTTTGACTATATTCTGTCTTTTTCTCATATCTTCCATATCTGTTTACTAACTTCTGCTTCAAATGTAGTTATTCTATATGGAAAAAAGCCATAATAATATGGCACCATATCAAAATTAGCAGCTTTTTCTAAAAACTGAAGGTGAGGCATGGTTCCTTGACACTTGAACTGCTCATTCCCTTGGCATTATCTCCTTGTGAAATTTTTGCTTCAGAAGGTAACAAAAAGAGTACTAAAGCAGTATAGATTCAGTCTTATATTTTCAATATCTATGTTTGAGATGCTTATAACGTTGTCTTTCCCAAACAGAACCACATTGTTTTTTTTTCCAAAATTCCATTCTTTGAGGTTGTAGAGTCCTTTATTTTTCTTAAACCAAAATGTCCAGAATGATCAGTTTGAAGTAGTTGGGGGAGAGATTCATCTTCAAGTACAAAGTTATTCATGTGTGCGATAGAATCAATGGACCTAATTTAAGAGTCCCAAATTGACTAATTATTAGCCGTATAAACTTGAAAATATTTCTTAGTTTTTGTGAATACGTGTGTTCATCTGCTATCTGCCTTCCTTGCTTATGGAAGTGTTGAAAATATAGTGTAAATATGTGGAAATTATTTGAAAAGTCAAGCAGTAAACCAACGCATTCTTTATAATAGAGGAATGCATGTGCTTTCATCAGGACAGACATGGATTTGAATCTTAGATCTGCCCCCTCTAGCTATGTGCACTTGGGAAAATACTTTTACCTTAACTTTTCAGTCTGCAAAACAGATAATGATGTTTACTAAACTGTCAAATGAGACACGTACTTGGAAGGGTGGTTTTAAAGAGATGACACTTATGAGAGTGTTTGGTATCCTGACTGGCACATATTATTTCTGTTCTCCATCCCTCTCCCTTATTTCTATTTCTGAAGAAGATCTGTAGGAACAGGGTAATTATAATCTTCCACTCAGGACCAACGGTAAGTTTTCCTTACATAAGACTCTTCAAAAAACAAAACAAAACAAAACAAAGAAAAATACACCCTGAGCATAAAGCCTAGCTAGAGACTGGTGTCAAGTGAAAGTGTTCGGCTCCAAATTTTCAAGGAAAAATCAATTTGAGTCCAACCAGAAAGGAGGGAGCATTTCAGGAAATTAGCCTTTAATATCTAGAATACAAGTTTTCAAAGTGTTTTCCAATGTTCATTACCTCTTTTGCTATACTAGATGGGCTTTTCTTTCAATAATGATAATGAGAGGGGTGAATTTTACCACTTTTGCCGAGGTGAGTTTATAAGACCAGTTTTGTTCTTTTCCAGGTCTAGCAGAAAGTTTTTCCATAAAAATCATACATAAAAATACTTTTTTCTCCTTTGGTCTATTCCCTGAAATAACTATAGGTATGATCTATAGGATCTCTTGCTATATATGGAGTCTAAGGGCAAGAGAATTGCTGGCAGGCTTTAGGCACAAATTCTATTTTTCTAATCTCCTGTATCTTTTCCCAATATTGGAAACACAGCTACCCAACATTTACAAATACTCTTCCTGCTTGGATTCGCCAATTTCATCTTTAGTAATGTTTGCTTTTCAGCATTGTCTGTATTTTCAGCCTATGAGGACTGATGTCACTTGTTCAGTAATCTCACAATGATTTTAAACTTGATTTTTTCATAATGGAACATTATTAATCCTTGGGGTCTTTACTATAATACAACACACTGGATAATATGGAACATGATCTACTATTTCACTGGAATGCCAATAGCAAGCATCATTAATAAATGCACAGTTTTCGCTAAGTGTGAGGCTTTTAATTAGCATACATATTTTTATCATTGTATATCAAACCTGTCTGATTTTTTTATCTTGTGTTACTTGGGCTGACTTTAAAAGTTGAATTCTTATTGTAGCAGTATACGTTAAAACGTGAACTTTGCAAATCACTTCAAATGATTTTTTGTACTGAAATGACAATTTGATTTTTTACAAGTTTTCTAAGTGGAGCAGTACGATTTTTTTAAATCTTAAAAATCACTGCTATGGCACATTTGTTACAAGACCTGCTGTTATCGAAGCCTAGTGTCTTTGAATTAAACAAGGTTTTGGAAAGTGTGCTCCATAGACTACCTGCTGGAGGGGCGGGGTCTTGCTAGAAATGTAAGTTCTTGGATCCCATCCCAGAACTACTCTATCAAAATGGGAGTGGGGCTGAGAATTTAACAATAGTCTTGGTAACTTTCATGCATTTCTAAAGTTTTAGAATCATTGATTTGGTGCGGGGACAGGAACAACTCTTCCATTTTTTTCTTTGCGTCTCCGAGAACCTTTGTCATCCTCTTATTCTGAATCTTTCCTAAGTTACCTAAGGTTGCCCTGTAGACTATTTAAAGATCTCTAGGTTTTTCACTTAGAATACAGGATTGCTAGTGAGAAAGTTCTACTTGTCATTTTGCCATTTATTACCTATATGAGTGTGGGCAAGTCTTAATATTTCTAAGCTTTACTTTCACCAACTGCAATGCAGTTGAAAGTAGAAAAGGAAGGATATTCAGATAAATTAATTCCTGAGATTTTGTCTAAATCAAGAATTGTTGGATTCCATGAATTCTCCAGCTGCTGGAGGGAGAGTAGCAAGAGATAAAGAAGATAGGAAGATAAGTTGGAAGAAATCACTAGGTTTGGCAAAGTATAATGAGCATGGGTTTTAGAATCAGACAGACTAGAATTTATATCATCTTTCTGATATACTAATGAAATCACTGAGCAAATTACATCACCCTTTGTGCATTAGTTGTCTTATTTTTTTTAGTTGTCTTACCTATTAACTTGGGAATGACATATGTCTCATATAGTTCTTGTGGTGATTAAAAGAAACACTAGGGTATATATGTCAGTAGCCACCTGTCATGGTGTGGCTCTGAGATGGCCCTTCAAATTCCTATGCACTCAGAGGCAAAAAGTGCTTGATTATGGGAGCACCACAGCTGATTTGCTATTAGGAGTTATGGCCTCGTTGGAGGTGGGTCACTGGGACTTGACCTGGAAACGGTGTATCTCCCTCCCTGGCTCCTCCCTTACCTCTCTGCTTGGAACTACATGATGCGAGCAGTTTTTCTCCTCCACATCCTCCTACCATGCCTTTCTGCCTTGGAACTGGCTAACTATGGGCTGGAAACATGAGCCAAAATAAGCTTCTCCTTCAAGTTGCGAGTGTTGGCTATCATGACCAAGTGAGAAGAAAGTGACTAAAACAGCACCTGATAAGCCATGATGAAGAAAAGGAAGAGGAAACAAAGGAGGGAACATCAGGGCAAGCGACATAATGGTAGGTATTTACTAACCTAGTAGATTTATATGAAAACAAATATTTGATGGGAACATACATTATTCCAGAGAGTGTTTCATGCAATAGATATATGAGGGGCAGTCTACTTTTGAGGAGCCTATATTGTGAAGGGTGTGAAGAAGAGGTGTGGTATGGCTGACAATCGTGCGTGAATTTGGGATATTTTAGGTGGTGATAACACTTATGAAAGAATTAATGGCGACGAAGAGTGGCAGAGAGTAGGGAGCTGCTATTTTACAGAGTGGTTAGGGAAAGTTTCTCTAATAATCTATCAGTTGAACGGAGACTTAAGATGAATGTGAGGGTCTTGATATTACTTGGAGAGGGGAGGCAGCGGGAACAGTAGGTAGAAAGATGTTAGACTAGGAGCTCGCTAGAGATCAGAGTCCGAAAGATGTAGATGGAGCAGAGTGAAAGAGAGGAAGAGAGGATAGTAGGGGTAAGATACGGTGTTAGAGAGATCAGGGAGGTGGCAGGCAGTAAATTAGGTAGGGTCTCATAGATCATGATGACATAGGAAGACCGTGGAAGAGCAGAGTGGTGGCACGATCCGGTGTATGCAGGCTTGTTCCTGCGTTTATGTTGACCATGGAGTCAAGGGGGGCAAGGGAGCAACCGGATACCAGTTAGGAGGCCACTGCAATAATTCAGGCAAGTAGTGATGGTGGCCTAGCCCAAGGATGATAGCTGTCTGTGTAAGAGGTGAGAAGTAGTAAGATTCTGGGTGTGTTCTGAGAGTGGAACCAGTAGTAATTGCTGATTGACTAGATGGATTATGTAACAGAAGTATGACAAGGGTTTTAGCCTGAACAACTAAAATAATTCAGTTGAAATTTCTGAGATGGGAAACACTACAGTGGTAGCAGGTATTGGTAGGCTAAGGTAGATGTATGAACCAGTTGAGATAGTAAGATGCATCAGGAAGTCAACAGCACTTCCTGTGTGAGAAGCCCTATAGCAGGTGCTCTGAGATTTTGTTAGCAATATACTTTTGTTAGCATTATGAGAGAGCCAGAGAACACTGTCTTTAGTTTTAGTCAAGAGCTTGTAAAACTATTTCGGGAATAAGCCACAGTCTCCTTCATGCATGAGAAGGCCACATTCAGAGTTAATATACATCACTTTTTTCCTCTTTCCAAAGCTATAGTCTTTATCTCTGAATTTCAGCTTTCACCAAATCAAATGAAAACTAGTACAAGTTGAGGAGCTGCAACTTTGCTATTTGCTTACTCACAGTGATGCTTTACCATTGCTCCAGTAACTGCCTTAATTGCTTTCTGGAAATAATCCTACCCCATCTGGTGGGATGCTTCTGAAGCATTAATTGCTCCAGGAAAAGGAGCTTCCGTGTTTTACAGTAAGCACACAGCCGTCAGGAGCCTCACTGGCTCTTTTAGACTTCAGGTTGTGCTGCTTCCCAAAGAGCTGAATGGAATGCTCTTGTGTCATTTAAATCTAAAGAAGGCATTTGCACTCTGATGATGTTATCTGAAGTCCTAATTTGTGCAAGCATTGATCTGCTTTGAGCAGAAAAGAAATCTTCTCTCAGATACTGAGGACTGAGTGCAGATTAATAGTCAGGGGAAAGGACCAAAAAGCACAGGAAGGGTAAACGTTTTCTTTTCATGTTAGGATGCTTTATCAGATTTTCCTTCTAGATTTATTTCTGCTCCAATGAAGAATATTCTTTTTGAGCTAAATCCAATTTGTATATAAAAAATACACACCCTTATTGATTTCACTCTGGTTTAAAATGGTATTTTTGCAGTGCAAAAATCTAATCAATACAGTCTTATGAGTTGGACTGGTAATGGTAAACATACTAACAGATATTTCATTTCATGGGGCCACAGCTCTGGAAATTGATACTACTGAAAAGGATTACTCATTCACCATTGGGTATAGCTTTGTTTACCCAACCATGATATAGGTGTAAAGCAGAAATACAATTATGCTGTGGCCAACACACAAGGGGTTTTTGAATAGTAGAATTTGCCTTCTCCATGCCCCTGAAGGCCCATAGATTGTACAAGCTGGCAGATCAAATAAGGATACTGTGGGAAATAGTTTACAATAAATGAAAAAAGAAGCTTAACCTGATAGGATAAAAAATTTGACAGAGTCACTGAATAAATAAAAGTTTCTAAGATCAACTTTTTAAGATTAAGATTTTAAAAGAGATAGATTTGCAGATCCTTGTACCAGGCTGCTCTTTTCTCTCTTGTGTGTATGTAACGCATTTATTTTTGAGCAAGACATGTTACAAGTTAAACTGTCAGACAATAGGTGCCAGGGGTTCAAACCGCAGCCAACAAGTCTTTTAACATGCTTAATCAAAACTATGGCAATACCAAAGGAGCTGCGTTTCGCCATTTCTGGTGGACTTAGAATGGGGAATTAATCAAAAGATACAACCTGGACTGGCTTCTGTCTCTCACTCCTGCAACTCGTGGTTGCCCTCACTGTAGTAAATTGTAGTGGAAGCCTACTGTGCAGGAGTATGCAAAGGGTTGAGCCTGGGAGAAATAACTCAGGCAGAGTACAGAAAAAGCAACAGTATCCCTAAGGATTATAACCCTTGAATATAAGATTGATGCCTAAAGCCAAGGAAGCATGAAGGTAAGGAAAATGTATGGCTATTGCTCTAAATATATATTTACTGTATGAGGTAAATACTAAAAATTCAGATATAGATTGTATCCTGCAATCAGCCAAGGCAAGTCTAGGCAACAAAGATAATGCCAGGAAATACCATGTCATGATTATTATGGGTGATCAGAAGATAAACAATATTTCCTATGATCAATTTATAAGTAGGTTTTCCTCACGCTAGTTCACAACGCTTTCCAGTTCACTAGCCCCGTTTCACAAAAGAGCCAAACCACTGTTAGAGAAAGAGGAGGTAGGTAGATATTTTAATCTTGATAATTAGAAAACAAAGTTCAAAAATAATTTGTTCAAAATTATATAGAGTTTTAGCTGCATTATTTTAAAGCCCTTCAGAAAGCTGACAAAATATAAACTCAAGATATCATCAAATACTGCTTATACTGCAATAATAGAAGGTGATACTTCAGAAATGAACAGGGAAAAAGATTGTCTTCTATGCAGTATAAATTTATATAGTACAATAGATATTGTGAATTGGGGAGAAACTGTTCCAAAGAAAAGACAACCTATAATAGGGGAGAAGGGAAAGGAAGTAAAGAAGGGAAAAGAAAAAAAGTGTTTATACACAAGATAGTTGAGATAGTTATATAGCTAGTTTTTCTTAGTTCATTGAAAAGAAAGGTTTGCGCTAATATTGTTTGGACAAGATATCAGGCCTATATCTTGTACTCTGAATAATCACTATAAAGACAACAATATGCAATGTATTAATTATTGTAACTCTTACTAACCTGTTTTGAAACTGTGTTTTATTGTTATTTTTCTCTTTAAAATAAAAAAGAAAGTGAAGATTCACTCTTTATCTTTACATATGCAAAATCATTATAAGAGGAACATCAATTTCAAATGTCCACATTTCACTGCCCTTGAAATCTATTATGTAATACATAAGTATCATAATATGAAAACGTATGAATTCTACTTTAATCTTTTGGTCTTTACCAACCTTACAAAGTTTACTATCATCACAACTCTTTCATTAAAATAAGTACTGTATTTATTCATACTAAGCATATTTAATCAAATTTACCAGGATATATTTCTTGATGGATCCTTATTCAATTAAATGAATCCGCCCAATTTAGGTATAAAAGTAGCACGAACAAGGGCTGGTACCTCCTTTGTGCAAAATTTTTTCTGATAAGAATGCACTCGTGTAATTGGGAGAGAAACTATTTTTATTTTAAAGAGATAAAAAGAATAAAAATTATACAGAATTTCAAAACAAGATGATAGGAAATTAACAATGGTTATTATATTGCGTATTGGTATCTTAAAAATAGTTGCTCAGATTATCAGATGTAGACATGCAAAATTGATCAAACAATATAAGCACTAACTGTTACTTTCAAAGAACAAATAGAAATTAGTAGTACAATTATCTTAGGGATCTTGTGTGTATATATATGTATATTTTTTTCCCTTCTTTCTTTTCTCCTTTCCCCCATCCCATTCTTTCCTTTTTTGCAGTTTCTTTCCCTTTGCAATAGCTATTGTACCTTTTGGATCTCATTTACTCTTTCAATTTCTTACACTAGGGAGACAATATCATGTTTACACATATGGGTCTGATTTATTTCACTTCTGAGTATGGTCTCAAATTGCATCCATTTGCCTATAAATGCCTTAATTTATCCTTCTTTATGTCTGAGTAGTACTTCATTTTATAAAATTATCATATCTTTTTTATCCATTCTTCAGTTAATGGGCATCTGGGTTGCTTCCAAGTTTTAGCTATTACAAATTGTGCTGCTATAGAATGGGTGCACATATATTGCTGTGGTATGATGTTTTGGGCGAGAAATTTTAAGAATTTGTTTTTTGTTGTCTTCCTCCTAGATATGCTGAGGGTTAAATATATTTGCAAATATTTTATTGGTTATAGTTGTGAAAGTAATACAATTACTACTCTTTAATATGTAACATAATTTTATCTCCCAGACATTCTTGGAAGCATGGAGATTATTTATTTCCCCTGAAGGGAGAGGAAAAGGGACTGAAAAAAGTGTTATGTGACTAATGTCACAGGGCTAGTCAGTAGCAGATCTGGAGTTAGGCTGAAGACTCTAAGTTTCAAACCATTTCCAATAGAACAGTTGTTTTAGAAAGACACTTACACTAGCCAGTATAGGTTAGATTATGTGACAAATGACACGCCCCACTCAAAAAATGGCAGTAGCTAGAAACAACACACATTTATTTGTCATTCACACAACATGTCTAGTATGGTTCCAAAGGGGATGCTCACACCAACATTTAGGACGCTCAGCATATATAGTCTTTTAGGGTCCCCTAAGGCATATTAAAATAGCACTGAGAATTGTGCAATGCTCTTCAATGCTTCTACTCTGAAATTCTACACATAATCTCTGCTCACATTTCATGGCCAAAGTAAGTTACAGGGTCATTCTTAATTGTGACAGAACGTTATTCCCTAAAGGAGCAAACAATTAGAATCTTAGCAAACACTCATATGCATACTGTAGCACTCTTTGTTCAAATGAAATCTTACTCAGAATTCCATTATGTAAAATAGATACAAAGCACTGGGAGATCCAACCCTTGCTTCTTTGGAAGCTCCTAAGGCACCTTTAAAGCATGTCAGGTTTTAGTGAACACAGCTCCACATCAACTGCCTCACATAAATAGAAAGCAGGCATATGAAATAAGTACCTTTATACCAAAGATGAGAAGACCAATAATTTCTTTCAGGGTCAGGAGATAAAAGAGAACTAAAATGGGAACATATCACACAATGATCCATTTTTTGTCTCTTATTCTACTCACTAGACTTTGTTTCTCCTACTGTGATACAAAAAATGTCCTCAAGAATATTATGACTTTTCATGTCACAATGTATTAGGTGCACATAATGTTGCCTATAATGAATGTTAAGTCTCCAGTGCACAGCATGGTTTAAAAAGTAATTTCTAAGGGAGGTACACATTTTTAGAATCATTTTGAACTCCACAGCTGTCTCTTAACCACTAAGCAACTTGACTTGTGTGCAAGAGTAAATGTTTTAATATTCTTGTAAGTTTTCAGCCTTGCTGAATTTTAAAATATGATTTATTCAAAAACCAAAAATTCTTTTATTGAATGATGGCTGAAAGGAAAATGATTCTTTTGAATATGACAAAGGCCATTCAGCATTACTGGTTTTTATAAAGAACATTTTCAATCAAGGCAGAAAAATCAAATTGTATGTATTTTTCAGGGATGATTGTTTAGGCGTAGAATAAAAATGATTAGAACAGGGATCTCAAGGTAGGTTTCTGCGTGTGAGTATGCTCGGGATTGTCAAAAGCACCTGGAGGAGAGCTTTTTCAATTATATATACCCAACCTTCTGTTCTGCTAATCACCTCAAACTGAGAATCCATAAAGTACTAAAAAAAGCCAATTTTATTGATAGGAGGAGCCTGCCACAGCCCTTAAGTGGAATGGGTAGAATAAAAAGGTTAAAATATACTAGGTTAGTAATATTCTGTATTGTAAATATCTGTGACAATGTTTTCCCTAAGGATTAAATGAAGAATTCTTCTAGCAGTGTTACCCAACCCAACTCTGATGATAAAAGGTATGCTAATACTTTTTATCATACAAGAAATTCCCATGAGAGAATATATTTCTTGTTGTGTGATGTGTTTCAAATAACACCTGATCATAAACAACTATACTGAAAAATAATGATTCCATTCAAGGCCTCTAGGATGTGGAGGTGAGGAGAGAGGAAGACTCATTAATTTAAACACAGTTCCTGCCTTTCCTTCTATCCTTTCTCCCATCCATGCACCTACACACTAATTCATCTATTTATCTACATATCCATCCATCCATACATTCCATCTATCCACCTACCTACTTATCTATCTACCCAGTTACTGTTGTTTATCTACTGAAACACATTCTGACATCAGTTTCTCACTTACATATGGATGCAAAGACTTTTAATGTGTAACAAATACGCAGTTCACCTTCCTGGAGGTTAATAAATTAATTTACCCATCTTGCAATCTATTTTCTTTCCAGAGCTGGGAAGAAAATCAAATCCACATTCTATCCTAGTGAAAGAGTGGTAATAGTTTTCACCTTCTACAATCTGTACCAACTGAAGAAGGCCTTAGCTAGCTTGAAGTTTCCTTTTTTGTTGTTGAATGAGAGGTACTCTTTAAAATAATGTTACTATAGAAAGATGCTGCCTACTGAGATGATCAACAACTGACATTCTATAGAGTTTTATCTTTTGCAAAGCACTTTCTGATCTGTCATCATAATGACAGAAGTCATGTATATCATCCTAAAGTTTATCTGGTTTCCAGGTCATAGCATTATGAGGAAAAAATAGAAATGACCAAGAGAAGATAACTTGAGAAAATCCAAAGAAGGGTCTTTTTTTTGTTGTTGTTGTTTTTCCATTACCAGACATCAAACTCATGACCTTGCACTTGCCAGGCAAGTGCTGTGCAGCTGAGTTAAATCCCCAGCCCCCAAATAAGGGCCTTTTGCTGATCTAAGTGTGCTTGGTTTTAATATACATGTAAGCTGTCATGGTTTGTGTCTAAACGTCCACTCCTCAAAGAGTCATGCAGTCATGGGGTGGGCTTCTAGAGTTTATGACTGATTCATGGTCCAACACTGGGATTATGGGTATGAGTGCCACACCATCCCTGGGGCAGGCAGTTTGCATACAATGTAAGGGAGGGAAAGAGGCTGCTTGCTGCCCTTCCTCTGTCTTTGCTCTTGCTGCTTTTGCTGCTTTTCGCCTCCATGAACTGTTGCACTGTGTCATGTGCTATTCTGCCTTGGAGCCAGCCAAGTATGGACTGAAACCTCCACAATTTGTGAGCTAAATAAACCTATTCTTCTTTAATTTTGGTCATCAGGTATTTTGTCTCAGTAAAGAGAAAAAAGTAACCAAGACAGAATTTGGTACCAGAGAAGTGGGGTATTTGCTTTGACTATACCTGACCATGTGGTTCAAGAGCCTTTGGAAATAGCTTGTGGGAAGAGTTTGGAAAGGTTTGGAGATGTGGACTGAAAGAGTAGAGCTGGAAAACCCTCAGCTATTCTGTATGGGAGATTCTGGTCAGAGCTCAGAAGACCAGAAGTCTTATAGAAATCCTGCTGTTAAAGACCAGGCTCAGGAGGTTTCTGTTGGGAAGAAGGACTGCACTGGCTGTTGGACTCCAGATGATGTATGTTTATGGCTTGGCAGAAAGTTTGTTTCTAGTTAGCTCATGTCCAGAGATTTTGCCTGGGACTGAGATTAAGGGCAGTGGACTGATTAATCTGGCAGAAGAAATTTCAAGACAGTCAAATGTTGAGGCAGTGACCTGGCTATTGTTGGGGCTTTTAGCCATATTTATGCTGAGAATCAAGAACAAAGAGCCCAGCATGATGATTTAAAATATTGTGAGTTTGGCCAGAAAGGAAACCCTGGTAAAGCTGTGGACTGCATATCTCTATTGCTGATAAAGAACAGGAGAATAGAAAAGATGACCTGAGGACATCACAAGAAGCTACAAGTCTCCACCTTGTGTAACCTCAAACCTGCAAAAATGAAGGACTTTGCTTCAAGAACAAAGCCACAGAGCACTTTGTTCCAGAGGGGTGGCAGTGGCCACACCATGTTCCAGAACAGCAGGAGCATAGAGAATTTGTTTCTCAGAAGTGGATTCAGAGGGCCCAGTAATCCAGGTACTAAGCCCCTACAGCCAAAAGAGAAGGCCAGACCACTGCCCCAGCTGGCAGCAGACCTTGGCATTATCCACGTAACACTGGTTTTAGGTGCATGTGGAATGCAAGAGTTCTGAGGTTAAAAAGGCTTCGACTTCGATTTCTGAAGGCCAGGGAGGCCAGGCATTGTGCCTCTGAGAGGGCAATATGTGAAGCTATGAGTGAAAAGCCTAAAGTGCAGCGGAGACCTCAGAAGGTTGGAAAAGCCAGGAATGTGGATTGTCTGAGGAAAGCTGCAAGGAAGGTGCAAAGCAGGCCCAAGAGAGAAGCCATGGGAGCTACAGCCACCAGAAGTGCCATAGAGGTGGAGCCACATGGAGCTCACAATTTGCCATATATCGCTTTGGCTGTTCCACATGGAGCTACAGGACTTAATGTTTGTTCTGCTGGATTTTGGACTTGCTTTGGTCTCAATGCTTTGTATCCTCCTGTTTGTACCTTTTAGAATGGTAATGTTTACCTTGCACCATTGAACATTGGAAGTGTGTAACTTCAAATGTACAGGGACACACAGATTGGAGTTGGCCTTAAATCTCAGAGGGAACTTAGGACTTTTCAGCAATGCTGAAACTGTTAGGACTTTAGCAACTCTTAGAGATGGATTAAAATGTCTATTGCATAAAGGGATGTACATGAGTCTTTGGGGGCCAGGGGTAGAATGTTATGGTTTATGTCTGGATGTTCCTCCGAAATCTCATGCAGCCATGATGTATGCTTCTAGAGTTTATGATTGATTCATGGTCCAATGTTGAGATTATGGGTGTGAGTGCTATACACACCCTGGGGTGGGTAATTTGCATACAATATAAGGGAGGAAAGGAGGCTTGCTACTGCTCCTCCCTTTTGGTCTTATTGCTTTTGCTGTCTTCCAGTGCTATGACCTGTTGCCCTCTGCCATTTGCCTTCCTGTCTTGGAGCCAGCTGAGTATGGACTGAAACTTCCACAAACTCTGAGCTAAATAAACCTTTCCCTCCTTAATTCTGGGCATTGGGTATTTTGTCCCAGCAGTGAGAGAAAAGTAACTGAGACATTAGCCAAACTTATTCTGGAGATAAAACAGAGGAAGAACAGAGTGATTTCTAGGGTTGTTTTACATCAACAAACCATTAAAAAAATCAAACAAACTATTAAAGATGTCCTTGAGGATTTCAAGAGTTCAGGACTTGGGAAATGGGATCTACAAGTGTAATATGGGTCAGGTATCATAAAGGATTGCATTCATCAAATTATTCTTGTAACATTTAAATCTTCCCATTTCCTCCTCTGTTTCATTTCTTTCATTGCCTGATAATATCATCAGAAACGTCTCCACAATGGATTTTTTTTCTGCAGGTCTAGGTGTCATTTAAAACTTAAAGATAGTGAAAACTGTATGACAATGTATTATTTCTAATGCTAGCACTGATAACCGAGCAACTAGGGTCTTCCTCTTAACTCATTTTAAATGGCCCCATCTGGCTTGTCTGCAGCCATCCTCCTCTTTTTCAGGAGAAATTCACAGGTCAGTAGTGTAAACTACCTGGAGTTTTCTCCTTGATTCCCAATTAGACCCCCTCTCTGAGTAACTGTGTGCTCAAAATTCCCTCTCTGAATGCATCTAAGACTCTTTCAGAGCTGACATGGGACTCTGTCTCGTGTAGACTGTGTTGTCAACGTGCAGTATGCATGCATAGGCTTGAGGGATGCTCCAAAGGCAGCTGTTTTCTGGATCTGGGGCATAGCATGTAGACAGAATTTGGCCAGTGTGGCTAAGCTCATGTGTATGAAGATTCTCAGAATGTGGAGCAAGTCAGGTCTGGGAGGTGAAGGCTGTCATGACACAGGTAAAAGGCTTTCATTTGTATCCTTTGTCAAGGCTCCATAAATTCTTAGAGTAGCCCTTAGTGCCTCTTTTATGTTTGTAAAGAATGCAGTCTTATATAAAATTCTCTCCTGACAACCCAGTGTGTGGAATTTCAAATTAACCTAGAAAATTAGCCATTACATACAACACTACACCCAAAAAGCTAATATAACTAACTTCCAAGAATCTCCATGTTATGCTTGCTGGCCCATAAAAATAATATCTAATTTTTCTGATTCTGTGTCATACATATAAAACAAGACAAAATGGAAAAGGGGCAGCTGTCCATGGGATGGAATACAGGAAACAGACTGAGTTTACTTAAACAAGATGGTAGGTTACCCAGTTAGCATTTATAAATACCAAAGTAGTAACCAGAAGGCAGAACCAAGAATAGAGACTAGGAGAAGTTGATTATGCCTCAAACTGGAGGAGACTTGTTTGAAAGTATAAATACAGAAGGAGTATAAATATCATAATTAAAGAAGTTGAAAGGAAAGAAACAAGAACTGAGGTATGAAATGGCTAAAGCCAAATGGTTCAGAATCTAAATCTACAAAATCTGAGCACAAACTGGGTAATTTGTGTGTCTTGGTTTGCTTAGTGCATTAGGCCAAATGCTCCAGTCTGGGAAGTTATGATAAAAGCATTTTCAAGAGCAAAACTGGGTCTCTCTGCTAGGAACAGGCCCCAAGATTTAATATCAGGCTGGTAGCTATAAACTACCTAATGTTATGCCTAGAAGCCATCTTCTCAGCACCATTATTAATTTCTGTTTCTCCCACAAAAGAAAAAGGAAAGAAATGCATCTTGATAATACAGATTTATGCTTCCTTTTTGTTCAATGTGTAGCTTTAGGTATAGGAAGAAAGGCAAAAGCTGCCAAGTAAATGTAGGTTAAGGTAGCATTTAATGCATGGGTCAGAGGTGTTTTGCATAAAAAATATCTTGGCTTTAGACCCTTAATTGAAAGAGTGTTAGGATTTAGACTCACTTACTGACACTCAAGCATAGTCTCAATTATTAAACAGTCCACAGAAGAGAACTGTGCTAATTTATGACAGTATTTATTGTGGACACGTCATGATTGGGTGAATTTCTTTAAACCACTTATCCTCTGTGTGCCTTGATTTCCTCATCTGTCAAATGGTAATATTATCATTTGCTCAGAGTTGTTATGAGTATAAAATGTAATAATGAGTAGAAAATTGCTTTGAAAATTGCAATGTCATGTGAAGTAAAGTAACAACTATCTCTAGCCAAAAACTATTTTCAAAAACTAACAATTTCTAGGGATTACAGTGAGGAAAGAATGATAATACATGAATGACTTAAATTTTTCCTTGTTCCTTTTCCTTTACTTTTATTTTATTCATGTTTTAATAGTGGCATGTTTTATTAGTGGCATTTTTACTCCTGTCACAGATACTTAATCATTTTTGGATATAGATTAATGTCTATAAAGTTTAAATTATTTCTGTATTGAGCACCTATTACAGCCTTACAATAACTATTTTTACATGTTGTGCAATTCCGGCTTCATAGTTAGTATTGCTATATTCTTTTTTTATTTTAAAAATAAAAGGAAAACATTACAGACAGACAACCTTTTAAGTATTGTTATATTCTTTAGGGATGAGTATATTCTTTATGGTGATTAGCTGTCAACACTCAGACCTAAAGTGGTCTTTGGTAGGTCCTAAAAAGAAACTGTTTCAGTGGAAATTGTCTAAAATATCTTTAGTGTTTGTTACCATGATAAGGAATAAATTAAGTAATTGTCTTTGCTGTGACTTGTCAGACTTTGGCCATGTCCAAGGGTCTCTAGCATGGTACCATCAGCTCAGTCATTTTATCAGCCAGCTCAATGGTTGAATTGACTACACATGTATTCTGGCTACTAATATAGCCCAAACAACTGGCTACTAATATAACCCAAATCCCCAAATTAACCACAATATGGTTAATTTCAGGCTATATTTTGACTTCTTATAAGAAGGAGATGCTGAATATCTGTTTTCTGTGTCCAGATAAGTCAGTAGCCTTAAGTTAAAATGTGTGAAAGACTAATTAGCTGTAAACAGAAGAGAGGAGGCAATGTTGTCGATATGGTGTCCTTGTTTCGCCTAATTACAGTCATCTGTGCACCTTGTGAAACATGGTCATACCTCACCCTCGATCAAGACTACCTATAATAAAATCTTGGGATAATGAGGGAGGTGGAAATCTGTATGTACAATAAGAATTTCATTTATTCCTTATGCCTGTTCCAATTTAAGAAGCATTGCTGCAGATCTGTCTCACTGTAGAAGTTTAGGAGGGTATTTAACAACTGTATCAGTGCTTATTCTTCATAAGAGTACTATCATGGAAATAGAGGACATAGTCTCTATATTATGGACCACATAGAGTATAAATTTTATGATAGGAGAAAATGGGTTTGGAGCTTTTCACCACTGTATTTGCAGCACCTTTGCACAGTGCCTGGCACATAGTGATAGATCACTGGAAGACCTTTCGTAGATAACTGACTTCGTATGCATATACACTACAAAGATGCCAAAATTCAAAGAAGCAAAACAAAACAAAGCAAAACAAAGAAAACTATCTATCCAGGATGTTCCTACCTGAAGGAGAGAGACTCTATAAGGTTATATGTTGGGATTCTCCTCCTTTATTCTCTTGATGCTAAGCGAAGCAAAACCTCTATCAAGAGAAAAATGATCTTTTGAGAGATAAAGAAGCCAGAGAGATCCTCCAAAACATGAAGTTTCACTTTACTATCCTTAGGTTATTCTTATAATTTTTAGATTTCTTGTTTGAGGTACTAGTTTCAAGTGCTGTTACTGCTAAGATGGTTAACTGTATTTCTTTTATTAAGTAAAAACTAAGGTGCTTGGTATTTGTCATATGCTCCAAGAGGTGCTGCTGAATAGATACCACTAATTTGGAATGACAAACATGGCTTAACAGAAAAGGATACTAATGAATTTTTACTCTTCCTTTCCTAATTTTCGTAGCTAATTAGATTAGACAGTGGCAAATATGAGGAAAATGATAGATGTGTAATAAAGGTAGACTGTCCAGAGGTTTATTTTTAAAGGAACTGGAGCTGAAGCAGAGAGGAATTGAGAATTGACTAGCTATAATATGGAGAGGAAAGGGGGCAGAGAAGAGGTAATATATCTGACCCTCCTGCCAGTAATATCAAGCAGCAAATGATCAAGTAAAGGTTGGCAGGCTAACCTCTGTCTTGTATGTTGCCTCACTGTAACTCTAATACCGTTGACATATCCTATCTCTCAAATCAATGAATGACTGCATTAGACCCTTCTGGTTCAGTTTGGACTAATTCCAAAAACCTGGAGGTTTCCATCCTGCTGCCCTACGATTTTTACTTTAAATTCCTCTGGGACCTGAATTAAGTTTTTCTTCCTGTTATGATGATGGCATTTCTTTTTTTTTTTTCCCAGAAAGGAAACTAGTTCACCAATTAGTTTTTCCCCTGAGTTCTCTTAGAGTTTATAAGAAATACTAAGATTCCTGGACAAAAGAGCTTATAACTTCACTGGAAGAGGCAAGAGGCTGTTAATGAAATGAAAGAGAAGATTCAATAACTAAGAGACGGTGATACCTGGACTCCTTTCATAACCATAAGGCTCCTTAATGACTTTATCTCACCTTTTGTGTCATCACAGGAAGGTAAAATCTTAAATGAAAATATGGACCCAAAAGAACTATGAAATATCAGTTATTTCTAACTCACCAGCATCCAAAATTCTTTGTTCCATGGAACCATTTGCATTGTGGGAAATTCTGTGATATTTTTCTCATTCTACCTTTCATACTGCTTATTTATTCTGCTCATTTGTAGATACTGTTATGTTGTTTGGGCTAGGATAAAGCATTGTGGAATGTGTTGGGTTATCCGTTCTATCTTTACTGAGTCTCACACTCCAAATGCTTAGGTACACTTGGGCTGCTCCCTAGATTTTCTGTCCTATTTCATGATCCATCTTTTCAGGCATAAATACCAACTGGTTTCATTTCTAGCACATTTTGACAACAAGTAGATCAAACCTTCATTCATTACTCAGCAGAGTTTTATATTTTTCTTCACAGTTCTGCACATGATGTATTGCTAATCCTACGAATTTTCCCTTTTTTCTTATTCAAGTCTGTTTTTTCCATTATAATTTCCGCCTCCCTCTTAAGCCTTGGGGCCACAACCTTTTCCAACTTTGGGATAATTCTTTTTCCTTGTCAAAAGCCAGAAGCATCTATTTTAATCAGTTAGTTCTAGTTATACACACTGTATTATATATCCTTCTAATTTTTCTTTACACTTGTCTTTAGTTATATGCTATCATAAGTACCTAGAAATAAATTTGTGTTATAAAAAAATTCCTTTTCTTTGTGGATGAAATAATAATCACGCTTGAGATGCCAGTCATAGTTCCTTCTCAAGTCATACTAACTCTATTTGACAAACCACTCTTTGTAGACATCTTTCTATATATTTACATTTATTACCCCCACAGAGATACACAACCATGTTGCGGGTAGATTTTAGCCTGAGTGATATAATGCACAGTTTTCTTCTAGAACTGAGAAATCTCTCCCAGATATGATGTTTCCATTTCAAACTCCATGTCATCATAGTCTGAATTTGTCCTATATTTTCATCTTTTACAAATGGATATTCAGGTTGTTTCTAGGGTTTTTTTATTATTGTCTTTATTGTGCACCTGTGCCAACATTTTTCTAACATTGTACTTAGCAATGGAATTAATGGGATACCTTTCTGCATTTTAAACTTTGATAATTACTGATAAAAAGCTATACCAATTTATAAAACTAAACGCAGATTAAGAGGATACTGTTTCTTCACACCTTTGACCAACATGTCTATATGAGGAGTTTAAAAAAAAATCACTGTTTGATTTGTCTTTCCCTGACATTTGCTGAATTAAGCGTCTTTTCAGTTGTTTTCTTAGACTACCAAAATGCACTTGAACAGATTTTAGAGTGGCTCGTGGTAAAAGGTATAATGTATAGAGTCTAAGTTCCACCTTATACCCTGTGAGAACAGAGTAAATAATGCAATCAAAAGACCTGAAGTGATCAGCCAATAGTTTTCCATTATAAGATTGGCTGGATCCTTTCTGTATCGTTACAAGTAGATGAAAAGTTGTTACTCACACCTCTAAAACGAAACTGCTGTTGCTTCCCATCACAAGTTGCTACTCTAAGTTTAAATTATTTTCTCCCCCAATGAAATTATTCTATCTAGCCAAACTTGATTTCTCTGTTTTATACTTCCTTATTTTTATTCTATTTTTAGTAGGTTGGGGAAGAACTGGTCACCATGCTGTAATTGAAAGATTTTTAAGTATTTGAAAACTGTTATGAAATCTCTATAGAGTTCTCTTTTCTCTGAATGAACATGGATCTTAACTTGTCCTTAAGGATCCTTTTAGTTCCTAATGCAAAAAACAGTAATGGAGAAAAATTTTTTCCCAATTTGCAAAAACTACCATTACTCTGGCATCTTTCCTTCAATTCTATATTCTGTACAAATTGTGATATGCATGTATTTCAGCTTAGTTTTAGACTTTCCATGCTTTAAGCACTGTCTAATATAAATTGAAAATTATTTGAGAACATTTATAATGGCTACATAGTTTTCTAGAATGCATCTCAATTTATGTGACTGTCCTGATACTGTTGTGCATTTGTTGTGGATGATTTCTTCCTACTTTGAATAACTTCTGTGAATAGCCAAATGCCAAACTCCTCTCTGGAATGACTATGTGGATTATGTTTGGATATGTTATTCCCACAAGGCATAAGGCTGAGAATATAGTGAGTATTTAATGTATGATTATTTCTTCATACAAAGCCTGAGTTAAGTTCTCTCCAGGGCTGAAGTAATTACTCATCTCTTAAAGTAATAATTATTGTATACAACAAAGGTTATAACTAAACAACTTATGAAATATCACCACAGTGTCACTAAAGAAAAAATAATAGAAAGAATTACCTGGAAGAAGGGAGTAGACATACTCTAGTCATTCCATTTGACAGTTGCCAGAGACTCAAGGAAATAGGGGAAAAAAATAGAACAGAATTACAGGCATCTGTGCTAATGGACACTGGGTTTAATCTGTACAATAGAGAAAGCCAAACAGTGTTGGAAAATATTTCATAAATCCCTCTAATGCATGGATAGTTAAAAATGAATGTTTTTAGTATGGAGATATTTCAGATTTTTAAGTATTTGGGCCTGATGTTAAAAAAGGAGAAATCCTTTGTGCAATCTAGTTTACACCTGAGAATATTCTGAATAAGTGAAAAGTCCAACCAGTAGAAGATGCACCTAAGTTTATTTTTATTGTAATTTGGAGTATTTATAATCATACCTATTGCATTATTTTATTTTACTAACATTTGGATTATGTATGGCAGGTTGGGATTATTATCCTCTGTTAAATGAAGGAACTAATATTAGTTAAATAACTAGGTAGATGTCTCAGAAATTATTTTTTGATCACTTTTCACTGTACTGCTGGGATCAGAACCGCTTGCCAAATGATTACAACTCTCTTTCCTCCTAAATCCAGTTAAATTAAAAATATTAGGTTGACTAGTATGAAAATAACACATTTATAAGTTGAACATCAGGAACTTCCTACAATTCAATGTAATATTAGACGTAGGGAAAGAGAAGGAGATGTATAGCCCTAACATTTCCTCCAGTGTAGTGTCATAAGCTTCCTTTACACAGAGCTCACAGGGTCAATCTGTCAAATGATAGATGGTTTTCAAATTCTTTGAGGAATGAAGCTCTCACACTGGTATGTAACAGGAACAAAAGAAAGACATAAATTGGGAACCAAAACAGAGTAGTAAATCTTGGGCATAGTTTACTTTTCAAGAATATTTTAAGGAGCATATGTTTTCTTTTCATTGACAATCCTTGCCCTTGCCAAATCAGATGACTGACAACCTTAATTTGTAATTTCCTAGATTTCAAGAGTTTTTTTTTCTTTTTGATTGCTGTATAATGGTTTACCTAATTATTTTTTTGAGTTGCAATTTTTGATGTTTAATTTCAAAATCAATTTAAGATGTCTCAAGCTCCATTAATATGCTGTGTTATTGCTTCACTCATTTTCTAGCAAAGCACTTACTTTAAGAATGCATCATTCTAATGATTTTAAATTACTCTACAGTGCACATACCAATTTACAACTATTACAAAATTTTACATTTTTCCTAAAGTACTTCAGTTTAGAAGATGTTCTACATTTCAAAATAGAATGAAAGTTAACTTTTAAAGGGACAAGAATACAATCATCTGTCCTCTGTTATAGAATTTAATCTAATTAAATAAAAACTTAAGTGTTTAATGGGCATATAATTAAATAAAAACTTAAGTGTTTAATGGGCATATAAAATTTCTATTAAACTATTATAAAATAATTTTCTCTTTATTCAAACTAATGATCATATCTCATAAATGAACACACACTCATTGTGTACATATGTAAGCACAGAAACATGTGCAAATGTGCATGGGTGTGAGTGGATAAGTGTTGAAGCATATGCATGAGTGTTCAGTTATGCAGTTAAATATGAGTAATTACGTGAGAGTGTGAATGTTGACTGCACAAGATTCTAGGAATGTATGCACAGATGAGTGTGTTTATGAGTGTGAGCATGAGTGTGTTTGGGTGTATATGTCTCTGTGTTCATGTATGAACACTATGATAGTGTATTTGGATAAGAATGTGTATCTTTCTGTTTTAAATACGTGCTTGAAAATCAACTGCTACTTGGATTTTTATACAGACAGTCATTAGAGTGTTCCCTATGAATTATTTTACTAACCTCATTATAGAATGGAGAAAGTGCTCCCTCAACTGTAACATATCTATATGATATTTACACTAAAGACATACACAATTTATAACCTGCTTGAAAACTGCAGGGAAAAATAGCTGTATTCAAATTTTGTCCTAAGATTTTGCACCTGGTCATATCCATTTAATAGATGAAAATAAGCTGCCAAAATTGGGAAACCTTCCTTCCTCACCACTTTAACAAAATTTTTAAATTATTTTCTCAGGATTCTTCATTCAGAGCGACACATGCCACTCTCAAAGCAATTGAGTATACCTTGGGATTAATACTTAAAAGACTGTAATTACCACCAATTTTTCTCCCAGATCACCCATGAAGTTGCAGAGGGCATCAGGCACATTTCTGGGACCAGGCTGATCATTCACTGGCAGATTTCTTTTTTTGTTAAAAGGTACTGGTCTAAAAAGTAGAATGGGAAACCCTAAAGGTCTAAGCTATCATGCAATGAGTGCTAGGTTCAGGGCTAGAATTTCTACATATATTATCTAGCTTGATCTTGGCTTCAGTGTTACAAGGTAGTGTTTTTTTTTTTGTTTGTTTGTTTGTTTTTCTCCGGAACCGGGAACCGAACTCACGACCTTGCGCTTGCCAGGCAGGCGCTTTTGCCGCTGAGCTAAATCCCCAGCCCCACAAGGTAGTGTTATTTCTGTGCAGAGAGGTGTCCTGGTGGCTCAGACAGGTTAAATGAGTTGCCTAAGGGCATGCAGCTAATTAGAGGTGAGGTTGGCATCAGGTTGAAGTCTATCTCCTGTGTTTTTTGCATTACACTAGGTTGACTATTTTTGAATGAATATGAAGAGATGACCTTTCCAGAAATTATATCTTCCCTTACTAAACAAAGGGTTTATTTGACTGCCTGCTACTCTCTGTCTCTCAGTTGCTTTTTTAAACAATGCCTAAAATCTTGATTGATATCAAGTTTGTATCTACTTTAGAGGGAATGAATAAATCCATGAACTATACTCCCTATGTTAAGCCTCATTGTGTATGTATTTTAAAGTATGTTGGCTTCATTAGTCTCATTACTGTTTGTATAATATGCATTATTCACTTAATAACTACTATGTGCTAGCAGATTCATACATATTACACCCATTTTATAGCTATGTTAGGGAATATTCTTGAGAATATGTTACTAGAAGAAGCCAATACCATACCCCTGTTAAGAGTCATGGATAAGCTTGTTTGACAAGACCTTATTAAACCAATGGATGGAATGGAGTTGGTTTCTTTACAAACAGTGACAATGGTACTCTTACTGCAAGAGTTATATGGATGATAGACAATATACATAAAGCACATTGAATATAAGAGCTAGTTGGTACATGATGGTTATCATCTGTGCCATTGCAATTTATGATGTTTGGACTTTGTCATTAAATAAACTTAGCTGCAAAAGCTCTACCTCTATGTGATTCAAGGCAGCTGATTATCTCTAAGTTGCCATTTCCTCATTTAAAACATAAGGGTAGTATGTTATAGCACCTTTTCCCAGTGTATATTGCAGCAAACACTACTATCTCCATCAGATATGAAGAATTATGAGGTAACAATTGGGATTCCTGATCAAAGACTTGTGGGAAACTCTGGTAGAAAGATTTTCCTATGCAGGGCTTTTTAAGAGCTCATATTATGAAAGTATGCTTTGTGAAGTTCTGAATGGGAGCCAGCACCTTTAATATTGCTCCTTTTTCCCTCCAACTACAGAATATTTTGTATTTCTTTATGATATTTTGCATAAAACAGCTATATAGAAAACAAATTTGAAATACGAACTTGTCATAAAGATTAAATGGATGATATTTATAAACCATATGTACAGTAAGAGCTCAATAAATGCATCAACATTAGTATTATTGTCATCATAGTCATTAAGAAGGTACAATAGGTTTAAGAAATCTGTTATGTGTCATACTGAGTACAGTTAACAGCAACATGTTGTATACTTGGGAACTGTTAAGAAAGTGGACGTTAAGTGTTCTCACTTAAAATTGATAAGAGTGTGAGTAACATATGTGTAGAATAGCTGGATTTGTCCACTCCACAATGCCTTTATATGTCAAAACATCATGTTATGTAGCATATGTGTACACAATTTGTATTCATCAGTTAAAAATTACTTCAATTAAAATTAAGCCTCATCACAGTGTAAAGGATATAGGCCTGAAAATGCTAGTTTCATCTACTCCTAGAAATAGAGATCTACAAATTCAACAGCCCAAGGATTTTGTTGGCTAGATGAACACGAGCTAGTCAAACAGTGGTAGAAGTTTCTGCAGATAATACATTACATAATAATTTCATTGAGTGTATTTATTTATATCAAAAATATTTCTTAGACTCACCAAAATATTCTTTGAGGACTAAGGTTTTTCTGATATATCCTAGGTTGGAATTTCACAGGTAAGCATTCTGTTGTTCCACTGCATTTTCTGATTGCTTTTAACGTGCTCCTAAGACTCAGTGTTTAGCAGGTATTTCCCCATATAGAGAGTTTTCCCTCTTCCCCTATCCACTTCTCAAATAAAGAAAAACAATTTAAAACTTTGTAGATGTAAGGTGGACTGCCTTTGAATGCCTGACTTATATAACTGTACTATCTCCTTTCTGAACCCAGTTCAGTTCCCTAGCATTCTGGAAATAATTTGCCTTTACTTTTGTGTATCTCCTATCAAGGTACACACTGTTTGCTTAAATATACATTTTAAAATTTATCTATTTTTTTACTACTCTCTTTGAAATAGAAAAAATAAAATGTTATCTATTTTCTGCTCCTTATGGTAGAGATAGTCATATTTTAGGAGCAGAATTTGATGTATCTCAGAGTCAAGTACATTTAGAAAATGTTATTGCAGAGTAAAAGCTCAGATCTAATATAACATTGAGGTATTTGAATTTGGTTGCAGCATCCCTTAGAGAGGCAAGGCACCGTGGCACTTACACAGGCATGAATTTGGAGAATGAGGTCATTCAAGCTCAGATGTCAACTCACAACTTGGTGATCTTGAGCTGCCTCTATGTCCTTAGTAACTCTTCCTTATAGAGAGCACTTGATTTTTTAATACTCAAGCTAAATAAAACATCTGAAGAATATTTCATGGCCTGAGAACCATCCAAGGACTCTTCTGAAGGTTGAGTTATAATTCTTGCCGGTTCATATATTGTTATTATCTCTATAAGTTTTCTTGTCTGTCTAGAGTGTGTCTAGCTCCTTTTATGACATAGAAACTCCATCCAAGTTGTAAACTTATTACTTTATTATACATTTTCCTAAAACATATGCTAGTTTCCTTCTTGAGACATAGAAATCCTGGGCTTCTTTGGGCTATATTCTACACAAGAAAAAGACTGATGGTAGGAATTTAATTCTTCTACTCTTGTCCCGCATTTGTATTTTTATTATCTTGTGTAGAACTCTGAATATGATCGGTTTGGTGCATCTTTGGTCTTAAAAATATAAATATATGTATTCTTTTATACTTTTTTGATATAATTTTATTGTTATAAACTGAAAGTGGATTTAATAATGATTACCTCTGATGTCTTATTATTGCCAAGAAGGATTTCTGACCAATTAAAATCCAATTTAATTTGGAAAATATATTCAGTTATATTTCCCAGGGTAACATTAATAGTAGAATATGCTAAATCAGTGCTGTCCAATAGAAGTACAGTGTGAGTCTCAACTATGAACCACACATACTATATATTCAAAATTTTCTAATAGTCACATTAGAAAGTAAAATGAAAAGTGATAGAATTAATTTTTAAAAGATGTTATTTAATCCTGTGTACCTAAAACATCATTTTAACATGTGAGTAATATAAAAATTAATAAAGAAACACTTTAATTTTTTACACAATATTGAGGAAGATTCCTGGGAGAAACAGTTCACTGATTTCAATGAAAATATAATCTTTATTTCCATTTGTTTTTATCTCAAAATCACAGTGAATCACAGAATTGATGAAACTTCTGTTTTGTGCAGGTTGTAAGGAGCTTGAAAGCTAGGGTGAAATTAGATGTTCTTTAACTGTATATGGATTCCTTAAATGAAGAACATATTTCTCAGCTTTATTTACAACTATGTGTTTTAATATGGCCAAGTTATTGTGAATCTCTGACAATTTTCAAAACATTCTGATTGCAACAGAAAACATCTTGGGACCTTTTCCTGAATATACTCATTGCTAGCCTTCTAGAAAGTCAATGGAAGTGTTGATAATGGAACAGCAACTTCTGTTGAATTTGAATAAGGTCCTCTGAGTGGTATATTGGAGAAAATACTGGAATGGATTGAAAAGAGAATGAAGATGCATTATGTAGATGGACCAACTCATTATAACGAATATAATCATGATGTACTATAAACATGTACTATTAAAAATAAAAATTAAGAAAGAAAGAAAAGGAAAAATGCCAGCCAGCCAATGTTTAGGAGCTGAAGTGTTGTTCAGCTTTTCATCATTATAACAAGTACTTGAGGTGATTAACTTGTATTAGTCAGTTTTCTGTTGAGATGTCAAAATAAATGAGGAAATCAACTTAAAAAAAAACAGAAATCACAAGACTTGTCTTTCATATAAACCATGTGCCATGAGCTGTATGACTGTACAAGTCATTCAAAGTTTTGAGGACTCAGATTCATCATTTATAAATGTAGGAGGCAAAACTAGGTGATGTTTAAAATCTCATCTAGTACCAATATTCCAAGATTGTGCCAATAAGTCTGTCAAAGAAGAAATGAACAAAGAAAGACTGTTCAAAAAGAAAGTAGACAATAGTATTTCAAGTGCCTGAACTTTCAGTGCATGACATGCAGAATTTAATTTTAAAAATGAATGAGCCTAGCAGAAAAGTGTGGGAGGCTAGCTCTGATTGTTGAAACTGCACACTCTTGACTCCATTGTTAACCTCACTACTTTGACTGCTGTGGTTTTTAAAACTATCTTTTAAACACTGTTTCTCAGAATGTTTTTCCAGTGCACATTAACAGAACAGTTTTGCTACCATTGTATGGGCTCCTCTAGCTTTGTTGAACACTAATATATTTACCTACATCTTAGTACAATAAACTCTTGATTTAACTAGAAAATAACAAGCTTTTCATTCTTTCCTTAGAGTAAAACAAATTCTAATTACCGAAAATAAATTGAAATGTGAGTTTAGCTTAAAAGCACAATTTGAAGATGTGTAAACTGTGACCCATGGTGGGTGATATGCCCAAGTTATATGGTTAGTTAAAGCTGTGCTAGTACATGTAGGGCCATCTGATCTGGGAAACCTAGAGTTTTGAGGAGGTGTCAAGTGGGTAAGAGATGTTTAGCTAAACTTTGGGGCTGAGCAGGATCAAGAAAATATATTGAGAAAAAATCTAGACGAAAATGTGATATAAAGAGACAGATGAGAAGAAAATTACCTTTCTCAGGTTTGAGTCTATGAGGATGTTTAAATAACGAACCTCTCCTGAGATTTCATGCCACCTGCCATTGTCATTGTGGGTATGGTTTCCCAATTTATACTTTTTGTTTGCTCCCACAAACTGTAGCCTGAGACTTTTTATTTCAAGTTTATCCAACTTTTTAAAATCACAGGTCAGATTCTGATAGAAACAAATGTAAATCTTTCCCCGAGGAATACCTTGTTCATACAGACTGAGAGATCCAAGCTATTTGAGTTCACAATGAAAAACAAAGAAGGAAGAAATTCTTTTCCACATGTTGGAAGAAAAAAAAATCATAGACCCAGACTCACAAAAATTTTCTGTGCTATATATTAGACACAGTAAATAACCATATCTAGTGTATCTGAAAGAAAAGTAACCAAAACAAGATTAAGGAACTAAGAATTACCCAAAATAATGAGCATATTTAAAAAAAAAACCTAAGCAAATATTTTAGAAACAAAAAGTAGTGCCTGAAGTTAAAATTCAACAGAACAGTTAAACAGCAATAATCACAACCGAGTGTTTTAGTGCACTAGATGAGTAATATGAAGAAATTATCTGTAAAATAACCCAAATAAGTAAAAAAAAAAAAAAAAAAAAAGGAGGAAAAGAAGCAAAATACTTGGAGTGGAATGATTGAAGGGGATTCCCAAAAAATGATAATACTGAAAGGATATAAAAATTATAAAAACTGAAGAATTTCTATAATTCATGAAAGACATCAGTCCTCAAGCTTAGCAAGTGTCAAATGGGATAAAAATTAATTCCCACTGATCTTCAAGAAAAGTCCGTTGGCTTTAAATTTGAAATAGGCACAATAAAGTAACTTTCCCTGCCTGTCACAGTCAATTAGTTCTTTTATTGTAAAATGAAAAAAATATACCTACTTTATTTATACCTCAGGGCATTATTACAGTAAGAAAAATCTATTGGCTAGAAAAGATTTATTACAAGAAAATATTTTGTTTTGGGATATGTGGCAGCAATAGCACAAGCCAAATTCTTTACAGTACACTCAAGTATGCATTCATTCTCTATGAATTTGACGTTATCAAGTTTCTAAGTGAAAATATATTGCATTTATTCTTTCCTAAAGAACTAATCTCTGCACTTTACATCGTTCCTGCCATTCTCGCCAATGATTCAGAGGAATAAGTATGTAAATCAAGTATCTGCAGCAGCTCTATGTGTATTTTTGTATCACCAAAGCGCAACGTGCACTTCCAATTCTATTAATGACCCTGTAGTAAGTAGTATAACGACGAAAAGAAGGAAATGGGTGTGTAAGTATTTGGAGACTAAATTACAATCTTCATGCAAATGTAGGCTATTTTTACTATATGAATAATATCATTCAGCTTACTTTGAGAGAGACAATCATCTGATTTCGGCACACAAGATCGGGACAATTTACTCTGACCTGTCTCCACATTCTGTGCATTGATTTTACACAACTGAATCTGGCTTCCTTCCATTTCTTTCAGCAACTGCCACCACAGGACCTTTTCTCCTCCTCCTCCTCTGTCAGAAGGCTGTTATGGCAGCAGGACAAACCGAAAGTTGGCATCCAGGTGCTCTCTATCTCCATAGGTCTCACCCTCAGGGAAAATATACCTCTTACACACATCCTTTTTGGGTCTATGGTCACTTCATGTAGCTAAGCATGAACTGCGGAAAATGCAAAATAGCTAATGAAATCAGGTAAAGAAATCAGGAAACGAGCTTGAGTAAATGAGGGGGCATTTAATAGTGAAACACAAATTTTGCCTTTTTTTGTATTCTTATTTCTTTGTCCAAATCATTCATTATTATACTGTACTTTAACCACATAAATAAGTATGCAACACACAATGTTACATTTTCTTGCTTTACAATTCCATCTTTTTAAAGTGTGTCCCTGGTTTGAGAACCATTTTAAAGCTTTAATATATTGAAATAATCAGTAGAGTTAACTCAGATTTACTGAGAGGCATCTGCAAATTTCCCTCTTACTTTAAACTTGTCAAATTGTCAAAAGTTTCACTGTATTTTTGCATTGCTGCCTGCTAATGATGGCATAAGAGGTGTGGCATTTAATGCCTCAGAACAAGATGTAAAAGATGTCTTCTGAAAACATTATATATTTGATGTGCTTTAAATCATCTCACGATACATGCAATCTTGGGACATTAAATGAGCTCTTTTAGAAAAGAAATGAAACTTTAAAATCTGAGAATAACTTTGGATTCAATTTCTATTTTCATTTAATCCAAAAAAATTCTTCGGGGTGACAAACCAGGTCTGAGTAGGATGCGTTGCTAGGAAATCATTATAATAGTGTAATTTTTTTTCCTATTTTATATCTACCTACCAAAGATACTTCTTTTTAAATTATGTCTTTTGGTACATTTCAGATATAGATAATAATCATATTCATCACAGGGGATTTGTATCTGCAGATGATGTGCTTTGATTCTTCTTTTTTCCTGATCCCCTCTCCTCCTTTTAACCTCTCTTCCCTCCATACTTAAAAGCTTTGTTTCCATTTAACCCTTTTTACCATATTTTTTCTCCTTTTCCCTTTCTTCTGTTTCCCCCTCAAAGATACTTCTGCATATTCAGATTCACACATTAAATTGATTTGGAATTATCTTTAGGATGCTTTTCAAGTATCATGAATGAACTTCACTCATTTCAGTAATCTAGAGTTAATGTTTTGACCTCACTTTTGTTTTAATAGTACAGCTACCATGCTTCAAGTAAAAGTTTCTTTTATTTAATTAAGTAAATCACAGTCACCTTAGTTTATCTTTTATATTTTATGAAGTATAAAAAGAATTATTTGAAAGTAAATTTGAGCACAGGCCATTATAACTTGAATATCAAGGTAAAGATAATTAAACCTACATCTGAATTAACCATTAAGGCTTTTGTCCTTTTACACTAAAAATACTATAATACTCCCTCACCCATTGTGTTTCAATGAGTAGTTGTCTAGATCTAAGCTCTTATTTAAGACCCAGGTGTCTATAGCATTATGGTATATTAATATTATTGTTAAATAATAGAAAAAATTTTAAATCTGAGAATTACTCATGTGTCCAAAACTATGGAGAGAAAAGTACTTGCAAGTCTAGGTTCCTAACCTGGTTACATTTGTGGTCTTTTCCATGGATGATGGTAAATTCTGGTTACCTTGCACGTGAGTGGATCTTTTTTCTGTCAGAGGCATGATCAATGTCTACACAGTCATTCCAATAGCATGTGCATTATGTTTTAAACAAAAAATTCTTTGTCTAATTGAATGATTCTACTGTAACTATGATATGTGAAGGAGATTAAATACTGTATACTCATAAGTCAGTTTAAAGGGCCTAATCAATTCCTGGAAATTGTAGGAGAAAGTGATGCTAGACATAGAGTGTCAGATGAAAATCTTTTGATCATTGGCATTTTCAACAAAGGGGAAAGCTAATAATGTTTTTAAAGCATGTGACACTTGTATAATCAAGGAAAATTTTCCTAGTAACAATAATTATATGACCCTATTACAATTTCCTCCTCTAATTATCTCTTTTATTAGTAGTTGCATATCACCATTCATTAGGGAACACAAAATGTAATGAGACATTATTTTAATGAAGATATATATACACACATGCATGTTTATGTTTGCACATGTGTATCCACATATATAGAGGCAAATTCTCAAATAACGTGGTCTATATATCAAAGTATGGATGTCCTTACAATGACCACAAAGCTATATTCAATGAATATTTTCTTAACAGAAACATTACAGAGTTCAGGGAGTTTATGGACTGTATCCATGAGTTATTCAGAATCAGTGTGAATAGTCCAATATACAGAATCAAGACTCATAGAGTTCAGAATTGGAAAGGACCTCAAAGATCTTTTGGCTAACCTGCTACTCTTTCACAAATATTAAAAATTTGAGTAAGTTACTCAGTCACTCTCTGATGTGAATACATGTGTGACACACAAACACAGTCATGCACACACACATATACACCATATTCTCATTTTTCTCGGGCTCAAAATGGACATATATTATAGGATGATGTAAAAATGAGTATCTGTATAACAAAACCTTCAGGCAATTTAAGAAAATAACCCTCATGGATAGGATAAAGAGGGACAATGCTGCATAAGATTTCTATTGTGTTGCATATAGTGTATTCAGAAACATCTCACAGCCTAGTGTTCCATATCTCTCTGACTGATTAATCCACTTCTAAGACACACTATAATAAGAAGAGATTGGGGAAGAGAAATGCCAAGAGTTGTCTTCTCAATGGAAATAGATTCCTTCCCTGATTGGCTGTTATTCATAAGAAACAATAGAGGGAGTGGCTAATAGGCATTTTCATCAAGAAGAGAAGAGCTCAAAGTCTTAAATTCTAATTTTATGTACCCCTTCAAAGGCTTTGTGAAAAAGAAAAAAGACTTTACAAACAAAAATAGTAGATGCATTTTATAATGCTGATCTCAGACGATAGGGCCAATATCTTTTGAAAAGGCTGTGATACTGACTTAATATCAAGGAGTTATGTTTTAAGGGAGCATGATTTGACCTGTGGTATATTCAAATCTAAACCATGATATAACAAGCTTCATTTTATTCCTCTTGAGGTATATTTAAAGAGAAATGAGTTAACTTTTGTGAAGTGCCATGACACTATCAGGTTAAAGAAGTCTTCATCAAGTAGCAATTGAGGGATGCTAACAATACTCAAGGTGCAGTACATAGAGAAACAGACTGAAAATCAGTAAACCATTCATGGCACTCCTCTTGGTAATAAAGAAGCACAAATAGTATGCTAACAGTTAAGCTTCATGTGCTTAGAGGAAGAAAATGGCCAATTGCAAAAAGTATATCCACCTTTTAAATGACACGACCCATTTTAAGAATCATGTGTTAAATTGCTTCCTGCACTAAGTGCACTCAATTAAAAGTCTTTGCAGTGAGATCATCTCAATGGTTAAATATGCTCTGTGGGAACAACCTTTTTGGAGTGTAAAAATCATGTAAAGACTCTTCCTACTGTGTCAGTGGAGACCTGGAAGGCATTACCTTTCCTTATTTGTCAATTTGGAAGTTTTATTAGAAATTTATTTAACTGAGACATTGCTGAGTTCGTGAACGTATCTGCTACACTTTTGCTTTTGTGAGCAAGAGATGCTTCTAGTGAGCTTTCTCTGTTAGTTCTAGAATGGATGAACATGGCTTTAGTTCAGGATTCCTGAACAAAAATGGGCCACTTAATATACTTGGTATGAGATGCCCTTCATCTCATTTTTGGTAAGGTAGATTTTTCACTTGACTTTTCCTTTTGTCTAACTTCTGTTCCCCTTTGGAAAGGATGAGGTTGAGCAGCTGAGAAACACACTATACACAACAGGAAATCAGCAGACCTGCTTTCTTCTTGCAGGTTTGCCACTAGCTAGGTCTATGACCTTGAACCAGTAATTAAACATCTCTGGTTCTCAGCTACCTCATGCTTTAAAAATATCTATTTCTTGTTTATTATTTACCATCTGTATTTCTATACCTCTGATGGACTAAAGCTGGGAATCTGTTATATGGGAATCTGTTTTCCTCACTGTTATATCCCAAGGTTATAGCACATAGCACAGAGTAGACACTCAATGAAAAAATTTTAAATAAATGAACATTTCATATCTCATTAAAGTTACAATTCAAGCAGTCTCTCCATGTCCATGTAGAAGTCAGAGCTAGTGAGAACACCTACTTTCCTTTATATCCATGCAGTAACCAATCCTATTAATGTCTATTATATCTGTCCTTTCTATCTTCACTTAAATTCCTTTATATCAAATTTTCATCAGTTTTAGTATATTCTCCAAACTATTCCCAATATTACATTTCTAAAATACAAATATGATTATGACACTACCTTATTTAAATGCCCTTAATGGCCTTTAGAACTTAATGCAAGATATTTTATGTTTGTTCACATTTATATTGCCAACCATGGATATCATATTTCATTCTTTTCTGCATAACATTTTCTCAATGCTGATGGAAACATAATAGTGGTACAATAAAGGACAAAGGTACAAGAAGTGAGGAGGTAAGACTAGTTCAGCAACTGTCATAGCTTCAGACAAATTAACCTCTCTCTGTCTCATGCATCAGAATCTTCAGGGATGCTAAGGAAGTCATACTAGACACCACCATATTTGAGAAGCATCAAACCAGATATTTCTTTCAGATCTACTTGTGTATTGGGCTGTGTTAGTCAGCTTTTTGTCACTGTGACAAACCACCGAAGTAATCAACTTACGAAGAAGACAGGCTTATTTTGGCTCACAGTTCAGAGATCTCAGGCCATGGGTAGCTATTTCTGTTGCTTTTGAGTGTGTGGTGGGAGTGTGTGGTGAAGGAAGCTGCTTACCTCATGGTGGTCAGGAAACAAGAGAGAGAGGGAAGAGATCATCATCCCACAGTCATCTTTCAAGGCAAACTTCTTGTGATGCCACTTCCTACTAGTAAGCTTCACCTTTTTAAGGTCTCATAACTTTCTGATAGTGTCACAGGTTACAACTAAGCCTTTAATATATGGAGTTGTGGAAGACATTTAAAATCCAAACTAGAGCATGGGGGATCAATTTTCTCTCATCATTTAATTTGTTTCAATGAGTGAGGGTTGTGTAGGGTGACAGAGGAGTTGGAACCAAGCACTAGGCCAAGCATACATCTGGTGCATGTACACTTGTTAGATATGTAGAAAGTGATTTTTACAATTGACACTTCAGTTATTATTAGATTATCTTTAGCATTTTCATCAATTTCTGAAATTTTAAAATGTAATCCCTCACCCATATTATTTCTATGTAAGGCAATAGAATTTTCAGGAAGTATGGTTAGAACTATAATAAAGTTTTATGGTAAAATTAATTCCCTTAAGAGAGGGATATTCTTGTTTCCTTAGTGTAAGATCACATACTTTAGATTATGAGCTAATTCAGTTGGACCAACAGTTCCACAGAACACTGATCCTTTTGGTTTACTGTATGCCATGTTATATCCTAAACAATATTCATAGGGTTTGTAGGAGATAACAGTTCATAAATTGTACTCATTCAATGAGCATATAATAGATACAAAGTATCCATTATACAAAGTAAAAAGAGGGGCTGGGGATTTAGCTCAGTGGCACAGTGCCTGCCTGGCAAGCGCAAGGTGGTGAGTTCGATTCCTGGTACCAGAAAAAACCAAAAAAACAAAACAAAACAAAAAAAAGTAAAAAGAATTGTTCATTCCTTTCAGTGGTTAAAACTCATGTGAAAAAGCAAGCAGTGTTCATAAATACCTATATCATGATGTTATCAGTGTTCTTTAGCAATACACATGGGATATATCTCAGGGAACTTTACTGATGTGATAAGGTGAAGTTTTATGGAATGACTCAAATTGTAGTTGGTGTTGATGGATAGGTTTGTGTTTCCTAGGTGGAAAAGTAAAAACATCCAGTGCTCAGGGAAAAGCATGGAAAAAGGCTGAAGTTATGCTGCATTGGGGTAAAGAGAGCATACAGACTATGTGGGAAGCAGGAAAGATTTACACAGGAAGCAAAAGTGCATGACTGGCTAGAGATAAAAGGTTTGGAATACTTTATGTTGACCTTTTGATAACAGGCTAGGAAATTCAAAGTTTACTTGCAGTAAGTGGGAAACTACTGCTATTGTTTAGATCTAGAGTATTTCATGAAAGACCTCATGTGCTCATAGGTGGGAGTTTTGGAAGATGACTGAACTATGGGGATGATATAGCTGATTTGCTTTTCAGAGGTGGGGTCTGGTTAGAAGATGTAGGTCAGTGGGAGTGTAAAGTGGAAGGGTACCTCTCCCTTCTTGGCTTCTCCTTTCTCGCTTTGTTTCCTAACTGTCAGGGTGTGAGCAGCTTCCCTTACCATAGAGGTAAGGCTTCCTTTCCCATCTTACCTTATAAGTACCTTTGCCTAGATACTTCCATCATGCCTTTCTGCCTTAGAGCCAACCTATCACAAACTGTAAACCTGAGTCAAAATATACTTCTTCTCATTTAGGTTGTGGCTATTGGGCATTTGTCCCAGAAGTGAGAGAATGACTGAAAATGACTGTGGTACTGGAAAAGTGGGGTCATTGCTGTGACTGTTACCTCACCATGAAGTTTAGAAGTCTTTAGAAATGGTTCATGAGAGGAGTTTGGAAAGGTTTGGAGATGCGAGTTAGGGAAGCCCTAGAGTGTTGTGAGCCAAGCTTCACAGGAGATTGTAGTTAAAGCTCAGAAGAACAGAAGGCTGTTAAAAATGAAGATGTAAAGACCATGTTTAGAAGGTTTCAGTTGGGAACAAGGATTCTACTGCCAGGAAGACTTTAGGGCATGTATGTTATCCTGTGGCAGAAAATTTGGCTACATTTTGCTCATGTCCTGTTACTTTGAGAGAGACTTAGATTAAGGGTAATAGAATACTTAATCTGGTGGAGGAAATTTCAAGGTAGCCTAATGCTCAGGCTATAGCATGGGTACTGTAAGTTTGTGCCTGTAAAGCTTTACCCAAGGACAGCTTAATTGTTAAAAAGACCAGCATTAAAAACAAGCCAAGTAAGTCCTTTACATCAGAATAATAAGAAAGGTACCTTGAGGGCTTTACAGGAATCAGAAAAACACATTCTTTGCAGGCTCAAGGGTTCAAAAGTAAAAGACTATTCTTCAAGGAGAGAGCCCCCGGGTTTCCTGTCCCAGAACAGCCAAATAGGAAATTGGTTCACCAGGTTTTGTTTCACAGTGCTCATCCTTAGGCACTCAGAGGTTACTACTTCTATGGTTCAAGGGGACCTGACTACTGCTTATGCTGCCAGCAGATATTGGCATCATTCCCATGTGCTGATTTTATAGGCACACAGAATGTAAGAATTTTGGGGCCAAGGAGGCTTCCACTGAGTTTTTTTTTTTTTTT
>NW_004955473.1:10078590-10088345 GCF_000276665.1 Chinchilla lanigera | reverse complement strand
GAACAGTTAAACAGCAATAATCACAACCGAGTGTTGTCGTGCACTAGATTCGTAATATGGAGAAATTATCTGTAAAAAAAACAAAAAAAAAAAAAAAAAAAAAAAAGGAAAGGGAGGAAAAGAAGCAAAATACTTGGAGTGGAATGATTGAAGGGGATTCCCAAAAAATGATAATACTGAAAGGATATAAAAATTATAAAAACTGAAGAATTTCTATAATTCATGAAAGACATCAGTCCTCAAGCTTAGCAAGTGTCAAATGGGATAAAAATTAATTCCCACTGATCTTCAAGAAAAGTCCGTTGGCTTTAAATTTGAAATAGGCACAATAAAGTAACTTTCCCTGCCTGTCACAGTCAATTAGTTCTTTTATTGTAAAATGAAAAAAATATACCTACTTTATTTATACCTCAGGGCATTATTACAGTAAGAAAAATCTATTGGCTAGAAAAGATTTATTACAAGAAAATATTTTGTTTTGGGATATGTGGCAGCAATAGCACAAGCCAAATTCTTTACAGTACACTCAAGTATGCATTCATTCTCTATGAATTTGACGTTATCAAGTTTCTAAGTGAAAATATATTGCATTTATTCTTTCCTAAAGAACTAATCTCTGCACTTTACATCGTTCCTGCCATTCTCGCCAATGATTCAGAGGAATAAGTATGTAAATCAAGTATCTGCAGCAGCTCTATGTGTATTTTTGTATCACCAAAGCGCAACGTGCACTTCCAATTCTATTAATGACCCTGTAGTAAGTAGTATAACGACGAAAAGAAGGAAATGGGTGTGTAAGTATTTGGAGACTAAATTACAATCTTCATGCAAATGTAGGCTATTTTTACTATATGAATAATATCATTCAGCTTACTTTGAGAGAGACAATCATCTGATTTCGGCACACAAGATCGGGACAATTTACTCTGACCTGTCTCCACATTCTGTGCATTGATTTTACACAACTGAATCTGGCTTCCTTCCATTTCTTTCAGCAACTGCCACCACAGGACCTTTTCTCCTCCTCCTCCTCTGTCAGAAGGCTGTTATGGCAGCAGGACAAACCGAAAGTTGGCATCCAGGTGCTCTCTATCTCCATAGGTCTCACCCTCAGGGAAAATATACCTCTTACACACATCCTTTTTGGGTCTATGGTCACTTCATGTAGCTAAGCATGAACTGCGGAAAATGCAAAATAGCTAATGAAATCAGGTAAAGAAATCAGGAAACGAGCTTGAGTAAATGAGGGGGCATTTAATAGTGAAACACAAATTTTGCCTTTTTTTGTATTCTTATTTCTTTGTCCAAATCATTCATTATTATACTGTACTTTAACCACATAAATAAGTATGCAACACACAATGTTACATTTTCTTGCTTTACAATTCCATCTTTTTAAAGTGTGTCCCTGGTTTGAGAACCATTTTAAAGCTTTAATATATTGAAATAATCAGTAGAGTTAACTCAGATTTACTGAGAGGCATCTGCAAATTTCCCTCTTACTTTAAACTTGTCAAATTGTCAAAAGTTTCACTGTATTTTTGCATTGCTGCCTGCTAATGATGGCATAAGAGGTGTGGCATTTAATGCCTCAGAACAAGATGTAAAAGATGTCTTCTGAAAACATTATATATTTGATGTGCTTTAAATCATCTCACGATACATGCAATCTTGGGACATTAAATGAGCTCTTTTAGAAAAGAAATGAAACTTTAAAATCTGAGAATAACTTTGGATTCAATTTCTATTTTCATTTAATCCAAAAAAATTCTTCGGGGTGACAAACCAGGTCTGAGTAGGATGCGTTGCTAGGAAATCATTATAATAGTGTAATTTTTTTTCCTATTTTATATCTACCTACCAAAGATACTTCTTTTTAAATTATGTCTTTTGGTACATTTCAGATATAGATAATAATCATATTCATCACAGGGGATTTGTATCTGCAGATGATGTGCTTTGATTCTTCTTTTTTCCTGATCCCCTCTCCTCCTTTTAACCTCTCTTCCCTCCATACTTAAAAGCTTTGTTTCCATTTAACCCTTTTTACCATATTTTTTCTCCTTTTCCCTTTCTTCTGTTTCCCCCTCAAAGATACTTCTGCATATTCAGATTCACACATTAAATTGATTTGGAATTATCTTTAGGATGCTTTTCAAGTATCATGAATGAACTTCACTCATTTCAGTAATCTAGAGTTAATGTTTTGACCTCACTTTTGTTTTAATAGTACAGCTACCATGCTTCAAGTAAAAGTTTCTTTTATTTAATTAAGTAAATCACAGTCACCTTAGTTTATCTTTTATATTTTATGAAGTATAAAAAGAATTATTTGAAAGTAAATTTGAGCACAGGCCATTATAACTTGAATATCAAGGTAAAGATAATTAAACCTACATCTGAATTAACCATTAAGGCTTTTGTCCTTTTACACTAAAAATACTATAATACTCCCTCACCCATTGTGTTTCAATGAGTAGTTGTCTAGATCTAAGCTCTTATTTAAGACCCAGGTGTCTATAGCATTATGGTATATTAATATTATTGTTAAATAATAGAAAAAATTTTAAATCTGAGAATTACTCATGTGTCCAAAACTATGGAGAGAAAAGTACTTGCAAGTCTAGGTTCCTAACCTGGTTACATTTGTGGTCTTTTCCATGGATGATGGTAAATTCTGGTTACCTTGCACGTGAGTGGATCTTTTTTCTGTCAGAGGCATGATCAATGTCTACACAGTCATTCCAATAGCATGTGCATTATGTTTTAAACAAAAAATTCTTTGTCTAATTGAATGATTCTACTGTAACTATGATATGTGAAGGAGATTAAATACTGTATACTCATAAGTCAGTTTAAAGGGCCTAATCAATTCCTGGAAATTGTAGGAGAAAGTGATGCTAGACATAGAGTGTCAGATGAAAATCTTTTGATCATTGGCATTTTCAACAAAGGGGAAAGCTAATAATGTTTTTAAAGCATGTGACACTTGTATAATCAAGGAAAATTTTCCTAGTAACAATAATTATATGACCCTATTACAATTTCCTCCTCTAATTATCTCTTTTATTAGTAGTTGCATATCACCATTCATTAGGGAACACAAAATGTAATGAGACATTATTTTAATGAAGATATATATACACACATGCATGTTTATGTTTGCACATGTGTATCCACATATATAGAGGCAAATTCTCAAATAACGTGGTCTATATATCAAAGTATGGATGTCCTTACAATGACCACAAAGCTATATTCAATGAATATTTTCTTAACAGAAACATTACAGAGTTCAGGGAGTTTATGGACTGTATCCATGAGTTATTCAGAATCAGTGTGAATAGTCCAATATACAGAATCAAGACTCATAGAGTTCAGAATTGGAAAGGACCTCAAAGATCTTTTGGCTAACCTGCTACTCTTTCACAAATATTAAAAATTTGAGTAAGTTACTCAGTCACTCTCTGATGTGAATACATGTGTGACACACAAACACAGTCATGCACACACACATATACACCATATTCTCATTTTTCTCGGGCTCAAAATGGACATATATTATAGGATGATGTAAAAATGAGTATCTGTATAACAAAACCTTCAGGCAATTTAAGAAAATAACCCTCATGGATAGGATAAAGAGGGACAATGCTGCATAAGATTTCTATTGTGTTGCATATAGTGTATTCAGAAACATCTCACAGCCTAGTGTTCCATATCTCTCTGACTGATTAATCCACTTCTAAGACACACTATAATAAGAAGAGATTGGGGAAGAGAAATGCCAAGAGTTGTCTTCTCAATGGAAATAGATTCCTTCCCTGATTGGCTGTTATTCATAAGAAACAATAGAGGGAGTGGCTAATAGGCATTTTCATCAAGAAGAGAAGAGCTCAAAGTCTTAAATTCTAATTTTATGTACCCCTTCAAAGGCTTTGTGAAAAAGAAAAAAGACTTTACAAACAAAAATAGTAGATGCATTTTATAATGCTGATCTCAGACGATAGGGCCAATATCTTTTGAAAAGGCTGTGATACTGACTTAATATCAAGGAGTTATGTTTTAAGGGAGCATGATTTGACCTGTGGTATATTCAAATCTAAACCATGATATAACAAGCTTCATTTTATTCCTCTTGAGGTATATTTAAAGAGAAATGAGTTAACTTTTGTGAAGTGCCATGACACTATCAGGTTAAAGAAGTCTTCATCAAGTAGCAATTGAGGGATGCTAACAATACTCAAGGTGCAGTACATAGAGAAACAGACTGAAAATCAGTAAACCATTCATGGCACTCCTCTTGGTAATAAAGAAGCACAAATAGTATGCTAACAGTTAAGCTTCATGTGCTTAGAGGAAGAAAATGGCCAATTGCAAAAAGTATATCCACCTTTTAAATGACACGACCCATTTTAAGAATCATGTGTTAAATTGCTTCCTGCACTAAGTGCACTCAATTAAAAGTCTTTGCAGTGAGATCATCTCAATGGTTAAATATGCTCTGTGGGAACAACCTTTTTGGAGTGTAAAAATCATGTAAAGACTCTTCCTACTGTGTCAGTGGAGACCTGGAAGGCATTACCTTTCCTTATTTGTCAATTTGGAAGTTTTATTAGAAATTTATTTAACTGAGACATTGCTGAGTTCGTGAACGTATCTGCTACACTTTTGCTTTTGTGAGCAAGAGATGCTTCTAGTGAGCTTTCTCTGTTAGTTCTAGAATGGATGAACATGGCTTTAGTTCAGGATTCCTGAACAAAAATGGGCCACTTAATATACTTGGTATGAGATGCCCTTCATCTCATTTTTGGTAAGGTAGATTTTTCACTTGACTTTTCCTTTTGTCTAACTTCTGTTCCCCTTTGGAAAGGATGAGGTTGAGCAGCTGAGAAACACACTATACACAACAGGAAATCAGCAGACCTGCTTTCTTCTTGCAGGTTTGCCACTAGCTAGGTCTATGACCTTGAACCAGTAATTAAACATCTCTGGTTCTCAGCTACCTCATGCTTTAAAAATATCTATTTCTTGTTTATTATTTACCATCTGTATTTCTATACCTCTGATGGACTAAAGCTGGGAATCTGTTATATGGGAATCTGTTTTCCTCACTGTTATATCCCAAGGTTATAGCACATAGCACAGAGTAGACACTCAATGAAAAAATTTTAAATAAATGAACATTTCATATCTCATTAAAGTTACAATTCAAGCAGTCTCTCCATGTCCATGTAGAAGTCAGAGCTAGTGAGAACACCTACTTTCCTTTATATCCATGCAGTAACCAATCCTATTAATGTCTATTATATCTGTCCTTTCTATCTTCACTTAAATTCCTTTATATCAAATTTTCATCAGTTTTAGTATATTCTCCAAACTATTCCCAATATTACATTTCTAAAATACAAATATGATTATGACACTACCTTATTTAAATGCCCTTAATGGCCTTTAGAACTTAATGCAAGATATTTTATGTTTGTTCACATTTATATTGCCAACCATGGATATCATATTTCATTCTTTTCTGCATAACATTTTCTCAATGCTGATGGAAACATAATAGTGGTACAATAAAGGACAAAGGTACAAGAAGTGAGGAGGTAAGACTAGTTCAGCAACTGTCATAGCTTCAGACAAATTAACCTCTCTCTGTCTCATGCATCAGAATCTTCAGGGATGCTAAGGAAGTCATACTAGACACCACCATATTTGAGAAGCATCAAACCAGATATTTCTTTCAGATCTACTTGTGTATTGGGCTGTGTTAGTCAGCTTTTTGTCACTGTGACAAACCACCGAAGTAATCAACTTACGAAGAAGACAGGCTTATTTTGGCTCACAGTTCAGAGATCTCAGGCCATGGGTAGCTATTTCTGTTGCTTTTGAGTGTGTGGTGGGAGTGTGTGGTGAAGGAAGCTGCTTACCTCATGGTGGTCAGGAAACAAGAGAGAGAGGGAAGAGATCATCATCCCACAGTCATCTTTCAAGGCAAACTTCTTGTGATGCCACTTCCTACTAGTAAGCTTCACCTTTTTAAGGTCTCATAACTTTCTGATAGTGTCACAGGTTACAACTAAGCCTTTAATATATGGAGTTGTGGAAGACATTTAAAATCCAAACTAGAGCATGGGGGATCAATTTTCTCTCATCATTTAATTTGTTTCAATGAGTGAGGGTTGTGTAGGGTGACAGAGGAGTTGGAACCAAGCACTAGGCCAAGCATACATCTGGTGCATGTACACTTGTTAGATATGTAGAAAGTGATTTTTACAATTGACACTTCAGTTATTATTAGATTATCTTTAGCATTTTCATCAATTTCTGAAATTTTAAAATGTAATCCCTCACCCATATTATTTCTATGTAAGGCAATAGAATTTTCAGGAAGTATGGTTAGAACTATAATAAAGTTTTATGGTAAAATTAATTCCCTTAAGAGAGGGATATTCTTGTTTCCTTAGTGTAAGATCACATACTTTAGATTATGAGCTAATTCAGTTGGACCAACAGTTCCACAGAACACTGATCCTTTTGGTTTACTGTATGCCATGTTATATCCTAAACAATATTCATAGGGTTTGTAGGAGATAACAGTTCATAAATTGTACTCATTCAATGAGCATATAATAGATACAAAGTATCCATTATACAAAGTAAAAAGAGGGGCTGGGGATTTAGCTCAGTGGCACAGTGCCTGCCTGGCAAGCGCAAGGTGGTGAGTTCGATTCCTGGTACCAGAAAAAACCAAAAAAACAAAACAAAACAAAAAAAAGTAAAAAGAATTGTTCATTCCTTTCAGTGGTTAAAACTCATGTGAAAAAGCAAGCAGTGTTCATAAATACCTATATCATGATGTTATCAGTGTTCTTTAGCAATACACATGGGATATATCTCAGGGAACTTTACTGATGTGATAAGGTGAAGTTTTATGGAATGACTCAAATTGTAGTTGGTGTTGATGGATAGGTTTGTGTTTCCTAGGTGGAAAAGTAAAAACATCCAGTGCTCAGGGAAAAGCATGGAAAAAGGCTGAAGTTATGCTGCATTGGGGTAAAGAGAGCATACAGACTATGTGGGAAGCAGGAAAGATTTACACAGGAAGCAAAAGTGCATGACTGGCTAGAGATAAAAGGTTTGGAATACTTTATGTTGACCTTTTGATAACAGGCTAGGAAATTCAAAGTTTACTTGCAGTAAGTGGGAAACTACTGCTATTGTTTAGATCTAGAGTATTTCATGAAAGACCTCATGTGCTCATAGGTGGGAGTTTTGGAAGATGACTGAACTATGGGGATGATATAGCTGATTTGCTTTTCAGAGGTGGGGTCTGGTTAGAAGATGTAGGTCAGTGGGAGTGTAAAGTGGAAGGGTACCTCTCCCTTCTTGGCTTCTCCTTTCTCGCTTTGTTTCCTAACTGTCAGGGTGTGAGCAGCTTCCCTTACCATAGAGGTAAGGCTTCCTTTCCCATCTTACCTTATAAGTACCTTTGCCTAGATACTTCCATCATGCCTTTCTGCCTTAGAGCCAACCTATCACAAACTGTAAACCTGAGTCAAAATATACTTCTTCTCATTTAGGTTGTGGCTATTGGGCATTTGTCCCAGAAGTGAGAGAATGACTGAAAATGACTGTGGTACTGGAAAAGTGGGGTCATTGCTGTGACTGTTACCTCACCATGAAGTTTAGAAGTCTTTAGAAATGGTTCATGAGAGGAGTTTGGAAAGGTTTGGAGATGCGAGTTAGGGAAGCCCTAGAGTGTTGTGAGCCAAGCTTCACAGGAGATTGTAGTTAAAGCTCAGAAGAACAGAAGGCTGTTAAAAATGAAGATGTAAAGACCATGTTTAGAAGGTTTCAGTTGGGAACAAGGATTCTACTGCCAGGAAGACTTTAGGGCATGTATGTTATCCTGTGGCAGAAAATTTGGCTACATTTTGCTCATGTCCTGTTACTTTGAGAGAGACTTAGATTAAGGGTAATAGAATACTTAATCTGGTGGAGGAAATTTCAAGGTAGCCTAATGCTCAGGCTATAGCATGGGTACTGTAAGTTTGTGCCTGTAAAGCTTTACCCAAGGACAGCTTAATTGTTAAAAAGACCAGCATTAAAAACAAGCCAAGTAAGTCCTTTACATCAGAATAATAAGAAAGGTACCTTGAGGGCTTTACAGGAATCAGAAAAACACATTCTTTGCAGGCTCAAGGGTTCAAAAGTAAAAGACTATTCTTCAAGGAGAGAGCCCCCGGGTTTCCTGTCCCAGAACAGCCAAATAGGAAATTGGTTCACCAGGTTTTGTTTCACAGTGCTCATCCTTAGGCACTCAGAGGTTACTACTTCTATGGTTCAAGGGGACCTGACTACTGCTTATGCTGCCAGCAGATATTGGCATCATTCCCATGTGCTGATTTTATAGGCACACAGAATGTAAGAATTTTGGGGCCAAGGAGGCTTCCACTGAGTTTTTTTTTTTTTTTCTCTGGTACCAGGAACCGAACTCACGACCTTGCGCTTGCCAGGCAGGCGCTTTGCTGCTGAGCTAAATCCCCAGCCCCTCCACTGAGATTTCTGAAGAAAGTCTAGTAAGCCAGGGAATGTGTCCCTGAGGGAGCAGTGTGTGAAGATGTAACACTGGAGTCAAAAGTGAAATGGAGATCCCAGGAAGTTGGAAAAGCCAAGAACATGGACTTTCCAAGAAAAGTCATGGGTGGTGAGCAAAGTGACCCCAAGGAAGAAGCCATGAAGACTACAACTTTCAGTGGCATAGAGCTAGAGCTTCTCAAATCTTTTAGAGTTCATATCTTATCTTATCTTGAGTTCTGGACATACAGCTACTAGATTTAATATTTTTTTCTGCTTGATTTTGGTCTTGCTTTGGTGCTAATGGTTGCTATTTCCTTGTTCCTCCCTTTTGAAATCAGAATATTTAACATGTGTCATTATATAGCTGCATTATTTAACTTTCTTTTTGATTTTTACAGGGCCTCACAACTGAGTTTGCCTTGAGTTTCAGAGGAGACTTAGGACTTGGACTTTTTAGCACTGCTGTAACTGTGAAGACTTTGTGAACTCTTAAAATTGGGTTAAATGCATTTTGTGTAAAGAGACGTACATGAATATTTTTTTGGGGGGGTGCAAGGGCATGATATTATGGTTTGGATGATGAATGCCCCAAAATGTCTCATATGCTCATAGGTGGGGCTTCTGGAAAGTGATTAAATTATGAGGGCAATATAGCTGACTTCTTGTTAAGAGGTGGAATTTGGCCCAAAGAGGTATATAAGTGTGGGCATGACCTGAAGTATACATCTGCCTCCCTTGCTCCTCCCTTCTCTCTCTGTTTCCTGGGTGCCATGAAAGGAGCAGCTTTCCTCTGCCAAGGCCCTTCCATCATGCCATCTTAACTTAGAGCCAACCTATCATGGGGTGTAAACAAACCAAGATAAACCTCTCCTCCTTTCAAGTTGTGGGTCCTGGGGTATTTTTCTCAGCAATGAGAAATATGAGTAAGACAGTTGTGGAAGATGTTAGGGTGGGCAATGAGAAAAGAAAAGTGATGTTCTAGAAAAAGTAACTGAACAGCAATATGCAATATATAAAATAGATTTCCTGTGCTGAGTTGTGTTTTTAGTTGACGGACCACTCAGTGAAAATGCCCGGGGCTGGGGATTTAGCTCAGCGGCAAAAGTGCCTGCCTGGCAAGCGCAAGGTCGTGAGTTCGGTTCCTGGTACCGGAGAAAAACCAAAAACCAAAA
>NW_004955473.1:10032043-10078490 GCF_000276665.1 Chinchilla lanigera | reverse complement strand
AAAATGCCCTATTATTCAAATCGTAAGACACAGTGATTAGAAATAGTTTGCATATAACTGGTAGTGGAAGACTTGGGATTTAGTAAAACAATTATAGGAGAATATAAAATGAGAACAAACCTTCAAAAACACAGAGTTGTCACAAAGAAAAAATAAGGGGAGCATAAAGAACAGGTAATAGAATGTTGTCAATGAAAACACAGTGAAATTCTAAACTAGGAATTATCTGGAAGGCTCTTAGGACTCGTGAAAGCATATGCATCAGATTCTAAGAAGCACTACCTTAAACGAAGCATCACTTAGAACTTAGGAGTAGTAAGAGAAAGAGAAGGAAATAACTCCAATATACCTGTTGAGCAGTCTGATCCTGTCCACTTGGGATCACAACTGCATACTCCAGCATCCAGAAGAAAAGTCCCATGTCCTGAGCATTGTTCTTGACATATGGGAAGTGGAGTTTCACAGTTTACTCCTCCCCAGCCAGTAGAACAGTGACATTCTCCTTTTACACAGATGCCATGGCTGGAACACATTGGGTCCAAGCAGTCCTCTGAAAGCCCAAAAAGGGGGAGAGGTAAGGTTAATAAGAATAGGTGCTGGCTGATGAAATTGAGATATTCACATTGATTTCCTAGTATTATACCATTAATGCTGTTTTAATTAAGCAATAAAATGACTCATGCAGACATTGTGTTCAAACCAGAAGATTATTAACACTAAAAAATATGTTGAGTTTCATAAAAGTTGCAACCTAAATTTAGGATAAGAAAACCACGCATATGCTCTGTGAAACTGTGAGCAGTGTGCAGTACCCCCACACAAATGGGTGGGTAGATCAGTGTGTGCCTTCAATAGGAATTCCTCAGCTTTGCAAAAAAGCCCAAGAACTTTTGTTAAAGAATTTCTTATCCTTTTTGAAATTGAAATCATAGTTTTATTTGATGTGTCTAGAGGACTTTACATAAAAAATTTAAGTTTGGATTATTTTCAGTTATTGAGTTGAGGTGACCTTTGTTGCATGAAGAAATAAACAATAACAACGTGTTGCAATCTTTCAGTTATTCCTTAGAAGTACTGAAAATATAACATTTCAAACAATTTAAAATCGCTTTTCTTTATGGTTCTCCTCTCAGGACACTGTGACACAGTTTTCAATGTTGTAGAGTATCAGAGACCAAATTTCAATTGTCTCTGAGTTCATGATTTAGAATTTTTTCCTGTATATTCAGCCAATGTGTAAATTATTTTAAAGGTAGGTTCCTATGCTTACCTTAAGGGAAAATTGTCTTGTGCTTTTACTGAGTAAATATTCTATGGGAAATGGGAAGTTTGACTTCCAAATAGCTACCCTTCCTTTACAAAGGAGATGAGACTAAAATAACTTATATTTTAAGCAAAACAAGAAAGACACAAAAAGAGAAGTCCTGCACACTCTCACTCATTTATGGAATCCAGCAAGCCAAACTTATAGAAGAAGATAGTGGAATCATGGGCTCTAGAGATAGAATTGGTCGGGTAGAAGATGGCAGAGAGAAAATCAGTAAGGGGCACCGTGACAATAGTGGCAGTGGAGAGGTCACTCCTGGTTCTTTTTCATTAGAGTAGGGCAGTTATAGGCCTAAACCTCTTAGAATGTATTTCAAAATGATTAAAAAGGTATGAAAATCCCAACACATAAAAATGATTAATGGCTGAAGGTTTGAAATTGGTTATTACCTAAACTTGATTAATACATATTGATTATATAGATATATAATATAGATTTGAACAATAATTAATTAAAAATGAAAAGCACATAATGAGGATATATGCATTGGATTACTTTTGAAGCAATGGAAATAGACTGATACAACCTGCTTGCATTTGCAAGACTGGCCTAATTTTATGGTGTGGCTTGTGGCCATGGAACCAACTAAGTCTAATTAAGCACTATTATAATTAGCTTTTTGCCACTATAATTAGCCCAAGATCTAAAGGTCATTATCACAGTATTTTAATACCCGAGCTAACCAGCAAATATAAATACCCAAAGGTATATTTAATTTGATTCATCATTTGGAGGGAGAATGTATGAGGTGTAGAATCTTCTTAGAGTAATTCTATTTTGCTATACTCAAGCGAAACAACTTTAATAAACAAAGTAATGTTTGACTTAATATGACTCTTTTTCTTAAGAGGCCTAAAGATTTACATACTTATTATTTAAATATTTATTATAGTCACCTAAAGATTTATCCTGTAAGTCATACTTCATTTGGAGGCACAAAGTCATAAGGGCCAGTCACAGATGAAATGGGCTGGCTTTAAGAGAATAGGATGTTGTGGACACCAACAGAAACCAACTATACAGTTTAAGAGAAACTGCCGCTACTTGGCTCCAGCTGATTGCCACCGTGTAGCAGTGAGGGCACTGTGTCACCAGATTTTTTAGTGGTCAACAATGGTCAAAAATAGTAACTTTTATGTCAGTTTTTAAATTTTTAAATGTAGGCATCTAAGTTACTTGGAACAATAGCACCCCTATGTATGTGACTCAGAGAAAGCCCACCCATAGGCCTGCATTATCCTGTGAGTTCCTGGTCTGTGATGTTTGATTTAAAATACTTTCTCTATTGTATTTGAAAAGTTTATTTAGCCAAATATGGTGAAAAATCTTCCTTGCTATTCTGTCTATTCTACAAAATCTTCTAGTGATGGTAGAGAAAGCCAAGTTAAGGTAAATCCTTTTTCAGTATCTTAAAACATTTAAATTAGAAGGGTTCTGTGACTTTAGGGGATATGATTTTCACGACAAGTTGCAGATGTTGTGATAGACATTATTCTTTGGTAGCTGTGTGTGTCCCTAGGCAGCATCAGAATTTACATTTTAAGTATAAAATAGTTATTTTTCTTGAAAATATCATCATAGAAACCATTTGCAAAGGTAACAGGAATTCCAGTGGCTTCCATAGGCCCGATGCCATTCATTGGAACAGATAAAATCTTCACACCAAATTTCTGCTCTTGCTAATGGGAGGTGGAAAGCTAGTCTTGCTTGTTCATGGAGTGGAGTGATATTAAACCCTTTAGAATGCTGTGTAATAGTCTTAATGAACCATCTTTAAAAAGCAATTATAGTGCATTTTCAGAAACCTTTTCCCTGAACAACAGTTGTGATGAAACCATCTCCCATGGTAATTGTTTAATATTATTTCTGAAATCAGTCTTGTTTGAGGAATGTGGCATGAAAAAGGTCTGATTACTAGTAAACTTATTTTCCAATGTGTCTCTTTAAGTAATAAGACTACTGCCATTTAAAAATATTTTTATAAAGACTCCTTTGGGATGAATTTAATATGAAAGCACTGCTTTGAAACTCATTAGTGGTAAGTCTGCTTCCTTAGGCATAGAGGTCAAGTTTCAGCATGAGGTATGTAAAAATAAATAATATAAAGCAATAATAATAATGGTAATTACAAATCACTCCCAAGGAAAACATTTGCAGAATGGCTTCAAATGTGCATATGTCATTCCTTTTATTGCATTCTTTAAAGTAAGATGCAGCATAATACACACTCTAATAAAGAAAGTGTATGAATTAACAGCTAAAATTATTAATTTGGAAATTCTCAAATTATAAAACAGTACTAGAAATAAGGAGGAAAACAACATTTTTTTTACTGCTCTACCGGTGTCATAGATAAAGTCACATGGATAATATTGGGCACTGTCAGAAGAGGCAGGAGCTTTCCTGATTTCGGCCCCCAGCTCCATATACTAAGGACACACTGAGGACCTATTGTTTGCAAAGACCTCTTGCCTCTCTACTAGAAGCGCAGAATGACACCTTGGAAGATTCAGTGAGAAAAAAGCCCCAAGCAATAGATTAAAATGAAGCCCTGACCTTCCTCGCATATTTCTCCTTTATATCCTGGCACGCAGATGCAGACTCCCATGATACAGGTACCGTGGCCAAAACATGTTGGATCAATGCATTGCTCTTCTGGAACATCACACTCCGGCCCCTTCCAGCCATTCCGGCAGACGCAGTGTCCTTTTTCATATTCTCCATTCCCACCACACAGCACAGGGCATGAATCTGAAGGTTGGCAAATGAACTTTTAATGGTTTGATATGCTTTCAAAATCTCCTAACAGCAATTACCTATTGATTCTTGTAAGATATTTCAGGCAAGAAAGTGTACTATTTCTGTCTTAACTTTTATTAAATAGGTACATGTTCATGACAATAAACATAAATTTTTTTTTCTTGCAAAAGTGGGGTAAAGAGTAGCTACAAAGATAGTCTGATCCCACCATCCTCTTTTGATCCCATATATTGTTAATGTACCATTATTATTTTAAGCTAGATATTATCACTCTTTCAGGTTTTCTCTCTTATGGGTTTTCTTCCTTAAATAGGTGTATGTTACTTTTAGTAACCAATAACTGAAATCTAAACGATTAATAAATAGGGAGTTATTCAGATATTCATACAAAATATTATCTTTTAAAAGCCTTGTAACTAGATTTATACTGGACAGATGTCCACTTGTGTAACACATTGTGCAAAATTTTATTAGGGCATTTTTTCCCCTCTTTCTCATTGTTTGTCTCCCTATTAAAACTATGGGCTTTTTGAGGACAGAGCCTGTATCTTCTGCTTACTCACTTTTGAAGTACTTGCTGTACTTCTACTCCTATCCCCTACTCCTCATGTCCTTTCATGGTGCTGTGAATATAACACTTACTTTATAATTCTCTGTTGTGTGAAATTTCATCTCCAGAACCTGAGTGTCTTAGCAACCTGAGATGAAAGTATTAGCAGAAGGGAAACTTTAAGTTTTTCTTAATTGAAATGAACAGAAAGCATCTCTAAAATAATGACTAACAGCCTATGGGAAAAATGGTGTGATTCACCCAATGATTTTCAAGAATTAAATTCTAAGTAAGTCTAAGAAATAGTAAAGTTTGCTAAGTTTAACTTCTCACTTTTCAGTGTTTACTTTGTAGGTTACTTACCTATTTTGGTGATTATCCAATTCCTTCCAACTACACAGGTGTGTATAAGCACTTACTAACTTTGACCTTCTTAAAACTCAGTGTACCATGAATTAATTTGTGAAGAAAATATAAACATTGTATAGTGGCCAGATCAGACAATCTGAGCACAAACTCCTTTTTTATGTAACTTAGCTAAGTTACTTAAACTCTTTGAGGTTCTTTCTTTGCTCATAAAACAAAGATAAAACTCTAGCTATCTTACAGGTCTAGGCATTTTAGAGAGTCAGTATCAACAGAAAGAATGTAAAGTGTCTCGAACAGTGCCAGGTATAGTAAGTGTTCAGTTTTTGGTGGCAACTGTGGGACACACTGCTGTTGTTGCTACTTCTACTACTATTGTTATTCTTATTGTTATTACTAATTCTGGGTTCTAAAATGTCATCTATTTACTTATATCAGTCAGACTCACAGAACAGCATTACCTCTGGCACAGTCAGGTCCAAGGAATCCTGGGAAACAATGACAATGACCAGAAATACACTCTCCATTTCCATTGCAATTAGTGGAACAGTCATCCATTATTTCTGTTAATACAAAGGAAAAGAAAAAAAAATGTACAAACTTCCCATCCGTAGAGTCCTTATTTTTTTTTAAGTTGCAGAGACGACAGCCGTACCAGTCTTGCCCTCTGCTGTCTACAGCGTACTTACTGCTCAGAATCAGATGCCAAAGAATTCTTGAAGATGTCACATGCAGTAGAAGACTATTAAAAAAGCCCTGGAATTGCTGACATGGCTATTTAAGAGAACTAAAAACCAACTTCATCTATAAAGTGCATAAAGGGTCTAGATGAATTATATCATTAAGAGACATTCATGATATAGCTAAAAATATATGACGATTATAGGACATTTCCAAAAGTAAAACAAGTGAGAATGCAACCAGAAGACAAAAAAATTCTGTTTGTTTTTCAGACTTAGTATTCAGCAGATAAAGTTACTTCTTTAGCAATTTAAAATATTTAATCTACTATCTTGACAGCTTAAATATGATAATCAGTATTTCATTTCCATTAATATGTGACAATGGCAGGCTTTTAAAGTTAAGTGTTCATATTGAATTCACCACCACTAAAAGCATTAGGAGCTAAGTATTTTTGTTGAGCAATGCCTTCTTGACTGTAAATGCCTATCAGTTCTCTGCCACTAATTTCCTCTCAAGCCATCCTAAGAGAAGTTTTCCGGGGAATTGAGAAGGGTTCAAAGGTGTCCATAGGTAGTTTTAGTGACAAAAAGAAGTGCAGTATAGTAGGACATTAATAATTCTTTTAGTAACTTTTCTGAAAAAGTATAGTTTTACAAATGTTGGTCCTTGACAATATCTTTTAAAATGCAGTTTAAAATTATATGTTAAAGTATAATCATGGTCAACTTCTGTTTATGAACTATGATGGTTCCTAGGATTTACACTTGCAGGATTTTGTGTGTGTGCACACACCCATGTGTGTGCATGTGTGGGTGCATGTGTGTGTTTAATACTCTTTCCATACTCCTTTTTTTTTGTACTTGACCCTCTTGGACTAAGACTTTTATATTCTGGCTTATTAAACTCACACTTTTCTTATATACTTATTTTCTGTTTTAAATTCAAATTATCTGCTTCATCAAGTTTCACTTGGATAAGCTTCTTAAATTAGGAGAGATTCTAGGAGGTGGTCCCAGCATCTGTTATTGTGTGAAAGCGAAACTTTCTAATGAGCATTGGGAAATAGCATTTCTACAATTGTGTTCTGTGAACCTCGTCTATCATTATGCCCATCACATTATAGATGCCTGGAATGTAACTCCAGATCAACTTAATCCACCCCTAAGTGATATAGCCCAGTAATCTACATTTTAGCAAACACCATGGGTGTACCTGCAGATGCTCACCATATTCAAGTATTGAAAACCAATGCTTTAAAATAGTTGCGTTCCATGGTTAAAGAACTGGTGATCTGTATGATGGATCTCTGCCTTGGGAAGACTAAAGGCAAGAGAAAGAAAGTGGCATCTAGTCCATTGGAGGGAATCTTGGAAAGCTCAGAATGAATCCAGCGGTCGTGCACATAACCACTCTTGTATCAGTCAGTGGAGATTAATCTCAATCCTATATAAATACAGCAGATTGCCTTTCACAAATTCATAGTCTGTTCACGGATTATTTTGTTGAGAAACTGAACCAGATAAGCAAGTGACACATAAGATTAACTGAAATATAATTGGGCTGACCAGAATGTAACATGCAGGCAAGATCCAGGCTTTGTTAACTCATTAAAATATTAATTATTTTCATAACATCATTCATTTGAAAGATGATTATTAAAAGATATAGAGTCTTTTTTCATTCCATGATAGAAAATTTATTTCTTTTTCTACTTATCTATGTTTCTTATGCCAAGCAGTAGTAGTTGTTCTTATACATACATTTGGTGAATTATTTTTTGATGTATTTTTAAAATTTTTTTCTGGTATTGGAAATTGAACTCAGGACCTTGCACTTGCCAGGCAGGCAGTTGTTCCACTGAGTATATCCCCAGCTTCTATACATACATTTGGATATCCCTTGCCATTGATGGTTAATAGTAGGCATAGAAGAAACTTTTAAAGTAAATATAGTTGAAGATAGTTTCACAACAGAGCCCACTGACAATTTTATAGAAGCACCCATGTTGGAATGTAGCTATTATTATAAAATGTTAAATAAAGTTTGTTATCCAAATAAATGAAAAATCTACCTTTTTTCTTTCTTCATCTTTTATATTTTATGGAAAAATGGTAAAACAAAATTTCATAAAATACAAAGAGAATGACAATAAGTAATACATTGCATGTTGTTATCATAGTATAAGATATGGGCTTAAAAATTTATCCAGTCAATATTAGCTCAAACCTTCCTTTTCAATTAACCGAGGGACACGAAGAGTATAACGTGTATTTTTTCCCTTTTTCTTCTGTCCATTCCCTTTCCCCCATCCTAGTTCCTGTTCCTTTTGAACAAATTCTTCCCATTTCACTATATTACTGTACATTTTAGACCTTATTTACTCTTTCAGTTTCTCACACCAGGGAGACAATACACTGTTTACACATGTGAGTCTGACTGATTTCACTTACGAGAATGGTCTCAGGTTGAATCCATGTATCTATAAGTCTCAAGTTTATTCATCTTTATGGCTGAGTAGTACTCCACTGTATGAAAATGCTACATCTTTTTTATTGATTCCTTAGTTGATGGACATTTGGGTTGTTTCCAAGATTTAGCTACTATAAATTGTGCTGCTATAAACATGGTGCACATATATTGCTGTGGTAAGATATTTTTAATTCTTCTGAGAAAATACCCAGAAGGGGAATAGCTGGATCAAATGGGACCTCTAGTTTTGTGAGAAATCTCCACACTGATTTACACAGTAGCTGTACCAGTCTACACTCCCCCTAGCAGTGGAGAAGTGTTCCTTTTCCCCCCACCGTACCCTCCAACAACATTTGTTTTGGTTGATTTCTTGATGATAGCCATTCTTTCTGGGTGAAATGGAATCTCTGTGTTGTTTTAATTTGCATCTCTTGAATAACAAATCATGTTGAACATTTTTTCATGTTTATTTTCCATTTGTATTTCTTTATCTGAGAAGTGCATATTCATCTCAGATGCCCATTTTTGGATTGAGTCTTTGAATTGGGGATCTGATTTTTTCAATTCTTTATATGTAAGTATAAAGAAAAAGGATTTACATCATAGTATAATGATATATTTCTAGATGTAAGTACTTTTTCTGAGTAATAATTGGCTAAAAATATTTTTCCACTCTGTGGGTTGTTTTTTCACTCTGTTGGCAATTTCTTTTGATGTGCAAAAGCTTTTTAATAGGATGAGATCCCAGTTGTTGATTCTTTGAAGTACTTCCTGTGCAGTTTGGGTTTTGTTCATGAAGTCTCTGCCTACACCTATGTCTTCAAGATTTCTACCTACTTTCTCTTTAACTAAATTTAGTGTTTGTGTTTTAATATTTAGATCTTTGATCCAATTGGACTTCAGTTTAGTGTATGGTGATTGACATGCATCTTGTTTTAGCCTTCAGCATGCAGAGAGCCAGTTTTTCCAGAACCATTTATTAAAGAGGCTATCTTTCTTCCCCTGAACATGTTTGACTCTTTTGTCAAAGATAATGTGGCTGAGCATGTCTGTAGTTGTGTCTGCATCTTCTAAGCTGTTCCACTGATCCTCAGGTCTGTTTTTTGCCAGTACCTTGCTGATTTTATCACAGTAGCTTTGTAGTATAATTTCAAGTCAGGGACTATGATGTCTCCTGCCTTGCCTTTGTTGCCTAGAACTGCTTTAGCTATTCTAGGTCCCTTTTGTTTCCAAATGAATTTTAGGAATGTTTTCTCTAGTTCTATGAAGCATGCTAATGATATTTTGATCAAGATTGCATAGAATGCATATAACAATTTTGGGAGTATGGTCATTTTAACTATGCTGGATTTTCCTATACATGAGTAAGAGGTATCTTTCCACTTTCTAATATCCTCTTCTGTCTCCTTTTCCAGAGTATTGTACTTTTCAAGTTAGAGTTCTTTCACTTCCTTTGTAAGATTGATTCCTAAGTATTTCATTTTTTGGTTGTTGTTGTAAAGGGTGTTGTTTCTCTAATTTCTCTCTCAGTGAGTATGTTGTTTCTGTACAGGAATGCTACTGAAAATCTCTACATCTTATTAACTTATTGAAGAACTATTGCTGGGCCCACACTGCTACATAGAGCTTAACCCCAGCAATGCAAATGAGAAGACAGTAATGTTTTTTTGATATTGTCACCTCCACTGGGTATCACGGAGACCTTGGTATAGCTTAAGAACTCTAAGAGGAAGATTGTTTTAACAAGAAAACATTAATAACTGCTGATATAAAGAAAGCATTTTTCTATTTATGTTGGCTTTCACTAAGCTTTGTCTTCTATCTTTTGAATCTTATTTCAGAATCACTTCTAAGATTCCAGTTCCTTTGAGTCAAGAATGATTTTGTGGTTATATGTTTAAAATCCTGTTTGTATTCTGAAGTAGAAAGCTCCTTACTATTCACGTCCACACTGATGATAGGTTTTGCTTCTGGCAGGTTTTCTCATGGGAGAAATTAATGGTAATAAATAACCTTATAGAATGAATATAGTCTAAAGGGCATGTGCTTTGGATTCAGACATACTGGGTCTCAAATATCAATTTTACAACTTTCTGTCTGAGAGAACTTGCCAGACACTTTCCAAGTCTCTATTTCCTTCTTTTTCATGTAAGTGTTACTATACCTTAGTCATCAGGGTTGTGATGAGAATCCAGCAAACTAACTGTATGTAAAATATCCAGTGCAATGTTTGGGCAAGCTGGCACTCCCTAAGTAGAACATGGTATGTAACAAAGCAAACTGTCAGAGATTAGGGGTCAGTAGTAACTCTGCTTGTGATACCAGAAATATTACATACTAATATAGACCATTTAACATTTAATAAATGTAAATTATTAATTTTATTTTGATCCTTGTTAGTAGTAAATGAAATGTAGCTAGGATCAACTGATTCTAACATCATGAACTCGAAGAATTTAGCAGAAATTAATACAAACTTTACGGTTTAATTTTTTATTTATTTTTAATTTTTTGAGACTGTGTCTTGCTATGTAGTTTAGGCTGGACTTAAATTAACTATATACACCATCTTGGCCTCAAACTTGCAAGTATCCTCCTGCCCTCAGCCTCCTCAGTGCTGGGATTGCAGGCATGTGTCACCAAGTTAGGGAAACTTTACTTTTTAGGATGAAATATATAGGCTCTTTTTATGCTATGATAAACTTTAAACTCAAAAAAATTATTGGGGAGAATTTAGGGTAAGCATCTTATATGCCTTTGCTTGTTTGAGGAAATTTACTTGAATTTTCTTTGACTGAATAATAGGAGAGGCATTTCTGTTGGTTCTAATCTCAGAAGGACAACACAAAAACAAAAAAGGGGACTTGAATAAGCAAGAGGCAAATATATTGTTGCACATAAAACTGACAGCTTGACAACTGGATGATAGGAATTGGTTTTCAAAGGTTAGGTTCTTTGGGAGATGAAGTCAAGTACAGGAAAAAGCACCAAGCATATTTCCAGGACTATGATTTTTGAAGGATTAATAGCTTAGTTAGTAGTTTTAAATGGATGTGAGGGGTTAAAATAACAGGAAGAGAGAAAATCTCCACAAATATTTTATACATTATAATTTCTCTAATTACCTAGGAGAAACTCAACCTTTCCTAATTCACTGAAATTCATATTATCAAAACTGAGCTTTGATAGAAAAATATGAAAGGCCCATATATTGAACCTGCCATATTGAGTCTGTGCATAGCCAAATAATAACATAACATATTTTAGTTTCTAATTTATCAAGTAGGTTAGCTTCTGAAGATGTAATATGAGTGTAATTTTTCTCTAGGGGAAAAATCATCAGTGAAGTTTTATTACCTTTGTGATTACTTTAGAGGAAAGTTTTAATAATCTTATGGCTAGAATACCATTTTCTACTCACTCAAGGTCTTCAGCGTCAAGTAAAAATAGAACACCATTGTTAGAAAGAGCAGATGGTATATCTATTAACAGTCAACACATCTTCCTAAGCATATGGCCGAACAGGTTAGCTAAAGGATAAAGTGATGAGAGTTGTAGAGAAAACTGACATCTGTAAAGTATTTTCCCTTTTTTTAAAGACATGTGTTTTAGGAAAATTTACACAATGCAATACTGTGTCTATGTGTTGTTTACCCTCAGGACTTTAAAATTGCTAAAAAGCACAGGTTTATTCACACAAAGGGTCATGGGGAACAAATTTACCCAAACAAGTCAGAAGAATGAGATGTCTCCGACTAACTAGGGTGACAGTGAATAAGAATGTGTATAGGCATTGTATTTAAGAGGAAGGTGTTTTAAAAAGCCCCGAGCACAGTGAAAGAGCCATTGTGATGATTTTTCAAGTAAAAAATTCTGAAAGAAGGGCTTTGAATGACTCAAGTTATTATCCTTAATATTCGTCTCTAAATACTCTCATGTTGTATTTTGAAGCCTTAATGCTCCTGGAATCAGTTGTTCTAAAGAACTGTATTGCTGCCAGCCTTTTCTGTTTTAAAAGGTATTTATTTGCTTTTTCTTTTATAAAAGAACTTGAATTAGCAGAGCTTCTCTTGCTTATTTCCTTCTTCACTGAGGCTGATCATCTACGCTGACTAGGTAATAATATTACCCAGGGAATTATTCTCTTTGAAAACATGTAAAAAGGTACACAATAAGTGTCGTGGAGTAAGAGCAAATTATGGAGAATTTAAAAAATCTTATTCAACATGTAAATCACATCAATAATAACAAAACTTTTCTCATCAAGACCTATCCAGAAGAATGCATTAAGGTAGAATGAGGAATAAGCTTAAATAAAATCTGTATTGCTTTAATCACATATATCTTTCTAAAGTTTACTCTAAATTCAAAATAATAGCTGAGGCATCTTACCGATTGCTGTTGTTAACACAAACACTTGCTCCACCTTTTTTCCATCATTGTAAAATGCCATATACCAAGGGCCTTGGTCCATATACTCTATGAACCCTGTCTCCTGAAGGGAGGTTAAGATCAGGTTCCGAGGAGAGTGCTGGGAATCATCAGAGCCCTTGGAGTCTTGCTTGACAAGTTGTTTGCCATCCATAAGTTTTACAAAATCGAACTGGAAGATATACAAACACAAATTTGAACCACAACTCTTACTTCTGGATGATAATATCTCCAACTTCAATTGAGATATTGCATACTTTTTGCTTTGGAGATGGGCAAAGTGGAAGAGAAAGTTATTAATTCTTAAGTATATTTAAATTCAAAACCATATTAATTCTGAAGAAAACACCTCACTATATTTATAAATGTTATAAACCTTTCAGTTTCAGAATACGCTATTTTTCAGAGAAAAAAATAACAAAATAACAGCAGCAAAGACAGGAACAAAACAACACAGAAACAATAAAAATGATACAGGATTTCAAAACAAGATGATAGGAAATTAACCATTGTTAATTACATTATATATTGTTATCTTCAACAGAGTTGCTCAGATTAACAGAATATTCTAGTAACTGTTTAAAACAAAGAAAAAATCTTTAGCACTATACAAGAAAATCTTGGGGTTTTACATAGAAGATACTTAAAAACATATATTCTCCTGAGAAATGTTACCGTGACCTGTCTATAAATAAAAAAAATCACAGTTTTCAAAATGAATAAAAGAACAGTTGAATATTTCAGAATATTCATCATCTATTCATATTACCACCTTTTGGGTCACATACTTAAAATTTCAAATACTCTTCTTCTAACCATTGGACATAAGTGGCACATACTTCTTTCAATCTTTTCTGTAAATCAGTATGAGTGACATTCTGATTTCTTACCTATTCTATCTCAGAAGAGGAAATTTTAACTCTAGTCAAATCTGTGCAGAAAAAAGCAAGACCCAGATGTCTGATACTTTTTACTACTTCTTAGGTGGAGCCGGGCTCAAAATGGATTGGTGTTGGGGAGGAATAAGTAAAAGAATACAAGAGCGATGAGATGCCTACAGTGTAGGGCAGGATTATGTAAACTACATAGGTTTTAAATATTTGAGTGATTATTAGTTACAGCAAAGAGAAATTTCTACATCTAAAACAACCTGCCTTTTCTTACTTATGCTCCATCAAGCTGTGGTTGGTGTGCATTACTTCACTGACACAAGAGGGAAGGAGGTTTGGAACCAGTCAAGGGTGTGATGGCACAAAAGCTATGACAGGTGAGAGGGTTGCGATGCTCAGGATCACGCCAGAAAGCAGAGGTCATACTTAAAGACTATTTTCTTAAATTCTCCTTTGTGAATCGCATCTACTAAAGGCTATGCCCTTTGCCCCTATGCCACTTTTAATTAGTTTGAATATGATTATTCTATTGCTTTGTTACAAAGATGCTTTTGCCCTCAGGTAGTGACACCTACACACTTCACAGTTCATAACCTCTGAGGTGTTCAACCCAAAATCCTCAAAGAGGGTTCAAGAAAATACCGATAACATCAAATACCTGAGTGTGTGTAGGTGGGATGTTTCTTCTGCCATATATCCCCAGAAGAGAGTCCTTGGCTAAAGAAATATTGAACTTCAGATATACGGGATGGTGGATTGTGATCTGGAAACGCCAGAATAAGCCAGGTGGAATGGTTTGCATGACCTGTGCACCAATGTCAACTTCTCCAGTGTCAATTGCACGCCCCTTCTGAAGCACTGGTTTTGGAGATAGAGAAAATTGCATATCATATTAATCTTAATTTATAAAGGAATGTATTTTAGCTTCTCAAGAACAAATATATCAGAACAACTTGCACAGCTTTTTCTTCATGTCCACCACAGGTATTTTTCACAGCTTTTCCCAAATTAGGTAGCAACTAGGTAGCCTTCCATGACCAACCACTATGTCAGTGTCTCCCTTCTCTTAAACTGACTCCTATTACATTTACTTCATTCAATTTGAGTCATTTAAACCATTATTTATGAGTTCTTTCTTAATAATTACAAAAGGTACAAAAATGAGTGAGATACTGTTTTACTTTTGGCCATAAAGAGATTAGCAATTAACAGAGGAAGTAGGACAAGTACACAAATAACCATATCGCCAAGAAAATACATACTCTGGTTGTTCAAAGGAGGGAAAAGAGTTTCATGAAGAGATAGTCCTCCTCTCTATGTCATTGCCTTTTATTTCTCCTTAGCACTTATCACCATCTAACATACCATACATTTTACTTATTTATTTATTGTTCACCACTTGCTTCCCCAAGTAGAATGTAAATTCTGTGAAGGCATGGCTTGTGGCTGTGTGTTCACTGTTTTCTCTGTAGTACCTTGAAGCATGTAAGTGAATACAGGCAGACGATGTATGTGAACAATACATATTTATTTTATTACTAAATGAATGAATCACAAAAGTGTTATTATGGGACTTGACATTGAAGATAATCCTTAGAGGAGAAAGAGTATTTCAACTTTTCTTTACTTTCTTTTTTTTTTTTTTTATTTTAAGGATAAAAGGAGGGAAACATTAACAGACATACAACATTTTACAACATATCACAAGCACAATACAGACAATACAGAGTTACAAAGAAAGTGGTAGGGAATTAACAATGGTGGTTGTATTACATATTGATATCTTCAAAGTGGCTTCTCATGAAAACAGATATAGACATGCAATACTGGTCAACCAAAGACTCATTGACAGTTTCTTTCAGCATAGAAACAGCAGATAGAAGAACAACCATGTTATCTATCCTGTATATACATACATACAAAATTTCTCCTTCTTTCCCTTCTCTTTTCCCACATCCCAGAAGCCCTTTACTCTTCGGTGGTTTCCTATCATTTCACAGTGTCTATCATACCTCCGAGTTTAAATTAACTCTTTCAAGTTTTACACTAGTGACACAATGCGGTGCTTGCACATGTATGTTTGATTTATTTCACTTATGAGTATGGTCTCTAGTTGTGACCATTTAAATATAAAGGCCTCGAGTTTATCTTTCTTTACAGCTGAGTAATATTCCATTATATAAAAGTACCATAATTTTCTTATCCAATCCTCGGTGGATGGACATTTGGGTTGCTTCCACATTTTAGCAATTACAAATTGTGCAGGGTCTTGCTGTATAGTTCAGGCTGACCTTGAACTCACTATATAGCCCAGGCTGGCCTCAAACTGATGGCAGTCCTACTGTCTCAGCTTCCCAACTGCTAAGATTATAGGTGTGCGCAACAATGCCTGGCAGAAAGAGTATTTTAATAGAGCTGTTGGGAAAGGCATTAGAGCATGGAAAGGAAAGCTTGAATTAAAACAAAGAAGAGAGAAATTGTAAAGCTAATGTGTCGGATATATCTATATCTATCTATATCTATATCTATATCTCTCTATGCCTATAATATCTATATCTATTACCATATATATATATGCAGTTGGAAATAAATCTGGTGTAAAACAATGGCATCATATTCCATAGGGCCTTAAGGGCCAATCAAAAGAAATTTAGTAAATGATGGAAAGCCATTAAAGGTTTTTAAGAACAAGGAAGGGCTGACAATGTAGCCCTGGGTTTGATTCTCAGCAAGAAAGTTAGAAAGAAAAAAAGAAAGAGAGGGAGAGAGAAAAAAGGTCAGGGCAGAGTCTAGGAACATGAGACTAATGCTGAAGTAGAAGGTTGAATGAACAGAGCAAATACAAGCATGATAAAAAATTATAGAAAAATGATTCATGTGAAATGACATGAAGATTGAAATTCAGTGTGAGCCCAAACAACTTATGTACCAAAGTACATTTCAGGGAAAACTAATTTAGGTTAATGAAAAGAACAAAAAAGATATGGGAAACAATTCAAAGGATGATTCTAGGGCAGAGCTTCTCAAAATGCAACGTGTATAAGGAAGGAGTCTTGGTAAAATACAAACTGTGATTCAGTAGGTGTGAAATCCGACATTTCTTTAACTTCCCACACGATGCTCATGTTGCAGGGTCCACAGGCCACACCCTAACCAGCAACACTCTAGATAGAGGGTATTAGATGTCAAGGGTAAGAGAGGACCAACACTGAGCCCCGGTGACTTTGGGTGATTTGGACAGTGCTAATAGCAAATAGAAGAAACCCAGAAGGAGTTAGTTTGTGAGGGCAGATGTTGACTTTGGGCAGTCAGAGGTTTGTTATTTATTGTCATCTTTTCTAATTTTTTCTCATCTTCTAGCTTACTACATGTTTCTGGGGAATGCTGTGTTATCTGGCAGTGAGGACAGAAAAGATATAAAATGAAGAAAGAGAATCAATTTACCTTAATTTTAGGCAAGGAAGATTACACCTCAGGAGGGAAAGTTCAATTTGGCCTCATTTCAAGTCTTTGTATTTTTCAGCCTTCAACTCTGTCTCCACACCAAACAGTTTAAAAACACACATGGTCTCTGTCCTTTGTGCTCACCCGCTATAAAATTAACAGCCCATTAAGGAACACACCTGCAGTGACTTTATTCAGAGGCCAATGCCTTGGAGCTTTTAACTCCCTAAAATACCTCCATTATTGCTTTTTGTGTTAAGGCCAAGCGTAATAACTATTTTAAGAATGTTCACTGTTAACTGTTAATAATAGATTTCAAACACAATTTTGAACATAATTATGTATTACAGGACACATAATTCTGTGGATTTGACATTTATAATAAAACACGCCCTTTAAGATAATAAATGACCAACTGAAGACCTTTATTTTGTACTGAAAGTTACTTTTTCTCATGTGATACAGAGCAATTTGGTCTCTGAAGGGTTGATTATACACTTAACTCCTAAGGTTCTGGAACTGACAAATGTCTTCAATGACCATGTATATGTGGACACGTCTATTCTCAACATTCAATTGTATGGCTATATGTGTTTTCATGAGAAACTACATTGAAGATATCAATATGTAATACAATAAGCATTGTTAATTCCCTACCACTCTGTTTGTAACTCTGTAATGTCTGTACTGATCCTATGCTATTTTGTAAAATGTTGTCGGTCTGTTAGTATTTTCCTCCTTTTATTTCTAAAATAAAAAAACAAAAAACAAAAAACAAAAAAAAACCATTCAGTTTATTCAAATTCCATCTTCATTAGAGGCTTTTATCAATTGTTACAATGCATCCTTTGGTCACGCAAACTATATTATAAACGTAAAACAATTATTAACAGATGCTGTTTTGCAGGTACTAAGAACAGCCCTTTATGAATAGATGCTGTCATCTAAAAAATATAGGCAAAACTGCCTGATGGATATTAACTTTTGTATATAAGCCTTAGTAAGTGCTACACCACTTTATAACATCATATATTACATAATGAGGCTCCTTAAATGTTAGTCACTAAAGCAAGAGAAACTCATGAAGTTGTGTTGTTGGGGTTTCCTGCTCATTAGGATTACTGCGTAGCTACAACATATATGCAAAGTTTATGAAAATGATTTGAAAAGGCAATATTCTTACCATTTAAACACTTAGATTACACTTAAGCCAAAGTAAAGGAACAGAGCTGACAACGCATGAATTAACATGTGGACCATAGTTTAAGTAAAAATTGAAAAGCAAGCTAGTTGTGGTGCTTTGGTACTAGAGAAAAAACATTCTCAATTTGCCAGTGGAAAACTTCTCAGCCTCTACCATTTTAGAGATTTATGTGTCAGAAAGGAAGATCTCTCCCTGATAGCAAACTACACCACGAAACAGTCTGCTCCATTTTATCATCTCACAAAATTAGTTATGAACTAAAATAGAGTGATTATGAATTCATTTATCACTTCATTGTTTTACTTACTGTAAGTAAATGTGGAGGAAATTTTTAAAAAGCAAGTTATGTGCAGAAAAATGATACAAAAATGAGTTTGGGGGGATATTCTGTATTAATATAGGGAAATCAAGTAGATCTGACCAAACTTATCATAACTCTGACCTTCTGTATATGATTTTTCAAAAAAAGAGCACTAATATATTGTTTATATCATATCCATGTTTCAACTATCATTTAATTGCTCCTTTGCTGAAGCATATTTAAAGGGCCAAGAAGACCATATGGTCTAGTAACAAAAGACTTTTCCTTGTACAAATTCAGAATGAAATGCAGAAAGCTATGAATCACATCCCACTGTGCAGTACCGTAGTTATCACAGTCTTACAAATATCCAGCGATTTAGTTTGAGCTAAACACTCTCTTTACATGCTGCAGCACAGGCGTCAATTGCTGAGTAGGAAAAAATCAACGACAGATAGGCTGTGATGAAGGGTGGCACACGAAGTGATCTTAGCTTAGTTCAAAAAGAAAAGGTCAAGCTACCTGGAGCTTAAAAAAAGAGGTCTGGAACTGATGACTGCATTACTTATTAAGGCTTCATATATCTACAGCCAGACATTATGAGACTGGTGACTAAATGATTATTAAGTGCATTGTCTATATAAAATCATGAGTAAATTACTATACTGGGAGTAAATAATTACAGTTGATGTAGCGAGACATGCTGTGTTTAGTGATTTTATGTAAAACTCAAACATTAATAGAAGATATTGTCATGTGGCATTAGCATCCAGTATTGTCTTAATGTGAAAATAACTAGGTTAATGGCTACTCTGTTGCCCATAATAGCAACCTGAGCCATCTGAGCTTTCTTCTCAAAATAAAAGAAAGAGAAATATGTGTTAAGGGTATATTTATCATGCATTTAATCCCATAACATAGTTGCAATTTTGAAAAGATATTCGTGTGGTCTTTTAGCTGAATTAGTCCTAGTGTGTGTCTTACGAATTAAGTTCCATCTTCTTTGTGGTTCTTCAAATATAATATTAATTTCACAACAGGAAGTCTTTGTAAGATTTAAAGTACCAATTCTTGAAGAAAAATTGGGATGTGAAATCAATTTTTATTTCTTGTGGTCAAAAACTATAAAAGAATTAAAAGGGTACAGCAAAAGTCTACTATTTTCATCTATGTAACATCATACAGTGTTTCTCTATACGAACTGTTGGAAAAAAGAATATATTCAGCTCTCAATTTTTCATGGACAGATTATCTATCAAACATGTTTTTGTATACATTATATACCCCAAGAGCAGTCAGGAGAAAGATGGAAGAATGAACCTTTTACACTGTAAATACTTGGTAAATACAGTTTGGATTAATTAATAACAGTTATGTTAATAATTTATTCTGTGGATAGTAATTGTGGTAGTTTGCATTTTAATGCAAGGTTTGGAGGGAGAAAACATCGAAACTACCTACACATATAGGCCTTGGGGAATTCACTGAGAAAAAATGTTTACAAATAAAATCCCTCTGTCTTACTGACACTGATAATTGATTGCTGATTTTGTTGAAAAGTCCATTAACTAATCTTACGCTAGAGAAATTAATTGCTTTACAAGTGTAAACAATTATGTTGAGGCATTGAAAGACTTCAGCTTCTAGTGCAGTAGCTCATGTAGTAACATATATGTTTAAGTAGAAGTGAAATGCTAAAATCATATTCTTAAAGAACTCATTTTGAATCACATTCAACTCTGTATATTTAGTTATTGAAGATATCTAATACCCAAAGCATAATTCTCTTTTTTAGAAGAATTTGTCTAATTTTTGTTGTAAAGACTCCCACATTCCCTAAAAAAGTTTCAAGTTCCACAATTCTCATTAGGTCTACTCACCATTAATTATTGTTCACAAAAATTAGTTTCTAAGGAGGATCCCGGTCTGAACAACTTAGCAAATTAGCAAAACCTTGTCATAAAATAAAAATAAAAGCCTGGGGATGCAGTTCAGTGCAAAAACTCTAGGGTCAATCTCTAGTACATCATAAAAAAGAAATTAGTTTCCAAACTTAAGGTTCTTGTGACTAGATACACAACCACACACAATATAATGCCAATTCTAGAATTTTTTTGTATACTGATCATCAGTGCTAAATGAAGTATCCAATCTCTCGATTTCCTTGGTAAAAACTAGAATTAATATAAAGGAAAATTTTTAACCAATTGTTTCATATTTCAAAACTCACTCAGAGTCATGGATAACATAAGAATAAAATATCTTCAAAGAAAGTGATAATGTGATATTTAGAAACTCAAATGTAGACATGAAATAAAAAATCCAAACATGAAATTAGTAAAAAATTTCTGCACTGGTTGTGTAGCTCACTGCTAATGCATTTGCTCAGCATGTATTAGGATATTGGTTTGATCCTCTGCACTGCAAAATAATTAAGAAAATGTAATAAAAGAAGTTGTAAGATTAGTGCACTGAAGCCACAAAACATAACTGAAAGAAATTAAATATTTCTTAAATAAAGGCAAACATTCCATGGTTATGGATCAAAAGGTTTACTATTGTTTAGATGGCAGTACTTTCTAAACTGATATAGAAATTAAAGCAGTCCTTATCAAGATTCCAACTCTGAAATAACCAAGCTTATGTTGAAATTATGTGAAAATGCAAGGAACCCATAATAGATAAAGCAGGCTTTAAAAAGGAGCCAATATTAGACCTCACACTTCTTGATTTCAAAACTTACTAGAAAGCTATACTTATCAAGACAGTAAATATTGCCATTAGAGTAGACATACAAATCCATGCAATGAAGTTGAGAATCCGGAAATGAAATTTCACATCTATGGTCAAATGATTTTCAAGAATGTTGTGAAGACAGTTGAAGTGGGGAAGAATAGTGCTTTCAACAAACAGAGCTGGGACAACAAGGTATCCACACACAAAACAATGAAATTGAAACCCTCCCTCACAACATATATAATGAATTATTGGATTAGATACTTAAAAATGTAAAAATCTCTGATGAAGACTAGACATGAATTTTTGTGATCTGTACATAGCAATAGTTTCTTAGGTACACCATCCAAAATTAAAAAAATGCAAAAGTAAAGGTAGAGAAATTGTACTTTGTGAAAATTAAAACTTTTGTGCTTCAAAGGACACTATCAAGAAAGTGAAAAGACAGTCTTCAAAGATACATCTGCTATGGAAAGCAGTTTGGAGATTCTTCAAAAATCTAAAAATAAAAACTCCATTTGACCCAGCTATTCCACTTCTAGGTATTTCACCAAAGAAGTTAAAGATGTCATATTACAGTGACATATGCATATCCATACTTATTTCAGGACAATTCATCAAAGCTAAATCTTGGAAACAGCCTAAGCATCCATCAACAGATGAATGCATAAAGAATATGTGGTATTTATACATGATGGAGTACTATGCTGCTCTAATGAAGGATAAACTTGAGTCATTTGTAAGAAAATGAATACACTCTGAGACCATAATGATAAGTGAAATAAATCAGACACATAAGCTTAAATATCCCATGGTTTCTCTTCTATGAAAAACTTAATAAATAAATAAAATATGAACAAAAAGGAAAAAAAAATGTTATTGTAATCCAGCACAGATAATGTATCTAAAAGTGTACTTTGACTTAGTACAATCATCTTCTGTATTTAATATCATTTTGGCTTATTAGTTTGGTTTTTATCTGTGTGCATAATAATTAGCTTTCTAAGGACTTTTATGATAAATAAATATATCTGATAATAGGAAAATAAAGGGCGGTGGGGAAAAGGCATAAAAAAAAGAAATGTCTTCTGCATATGTGTCAATTCTCTGCAATGAATGTAATCAATAAGTAATGCAAATATATACTAATGAAATTTAAAAAAGTAAAAGCCAAATAGTAAAAAACCTAAATAAATATTGTATATAGGGTGTTATATACAATTCATTAGGAAGGCTTAAAACTCAGCAAGCAGTTTTCCAAAGCACCTCCTTCCAACACTTGTTATAGTCTGAGATTTTTATTTGAGTTATTGTAATAGGTATAAGTAGTATATCAGTGAAGTTTTGATTTAGTTGTCAACGATGACTAAAGATGTTAAACTTCTTTTGTTGAGAGGTGAGCTGCTTTGGAAAACTGCTCATCAATTCCTCAAAAAGTTAAACAAGATAATCATAAGAATCAACAATTCTATTACTTGGTATGTACACAAAAACAGAAAACAGATGTTCTAATAGAAAACTTATACAGAAGTGTTCAGGGCAGTATTATTCATACTAGATAAACAGGGAAAATCTGCAAAAGGTCAATCAACTGATGAATGGAAAAACAAAATGTGAGACATTCATTCAAAGGCACATTACTCATCTTTAAGGAGGTATGTCTTATTTATACTTACTAAAACATGCATTAACCTTGCAGATATTTAAATGAAAGAAGTGAGATTTAAAAGGTTGCATCTTATATAATTCCACTACATGAAATATAGGAATGTGCAAATCTACAGAGGAAAAATTAGATTAATGATTTTTCAGAAGTTGGGGGAAGTGGGGACATGCAGTGATGGACAGTGCCAGGAGGTCTCCCCTTGGTAAGATAAAAATGTTGTAGAATTAAATCATAGTGATGGTTAACAACTCTGAAAACCACACATACTGAAAATCACTCAGTTTTACATTTTGAATCAATGAATTATATGTGATAGAAATTATATCTCAACAAAGTTGTTATGAAGATATATTTAAAAGGAATAAATTGACATGAAATACACACAAACTATAATGTACTATCACAAAAATTAGAATGTGTTTTCAATATGGTTGTAGAGCATCACCTGCTACATAGAATCTGTACTGAACCCTGGCCAATATTTTTAGTATGTGTGCTTGGGAGAACACAGCAAGGTTGGCTATTTAGCATAACTTATATAATGTTAAATATTGCTATAGAGAGATATGTAGATTATTAAAATACCATCATTCTATATATAGAGATGGTAGCAAGAGGGTTAACTACAGCTCAGTTTATCTGGCTCCCTATTCTTTTCCCTAGAATATAAGTCCCCAGAGGACAGAACATCCACATCTGTCTAAATTCTTCACAGCTACTCACAGAACATTTAATAAAAATAGTTACATGATGATCTCCTTATCACACAGTTGAGAAGCAGCTAGTGAAGGCATTAGTTCTTACGGGTTACGACGTTGCTGTACCCTTTAATGTATACCTTTTAGGAACCTATACAGTGTCCAATAATATCAAATTAAAACTTTTCCAAGACAAATTCATTGCAAAGAGCAACAATAAGAATAATGACAAAAGTAGATTTTTTTCTCTCTAAAAAATAGGTGTTAGCATTTATTGAACATTTACTATGCCCACTTTTTGAGCTCCTATCTCCTATTTCTGAAACATACAACATAACTTTCATATTCAGTATGTCATACACTTTGATGCCCTGTTATCAATAAGACTTCTTTCTATACTTCTGCAACCCCTGCAACTGTGGACCCTTTCCCATCTCCTTTCTTATTAGGATCCTCAACCTCTCCCTCCCTATTGGCTTCTTATGTTTTACCTTTAAGCCCAAATCTTTCTTCTTTCTGAAAAAAACGATACATCTGCTTCTTTTTCTAATTTTCATACTGTTTATCTCCTTCCTTTTCTTGTCAAACTGTCTCCATCTGCTTCCTCTCTTGCTTCATTATGCACTTATCACTTAGGCTATTACCATCTGCATCTCCCTTACCACTCTGTTATACCATTATCCTAAATACATGCTCGTAAACTCACTAGAATTGCTTTTTGTTTTCCAAGTCCTAGCCAACCTACTCTGACCAAACAGTCCTCTGTTCTTTCAAGTCTTGAAATACCTGTCCATTTGATTTCTATTCATCTACAGCACTTTGCATTGTGTGTATATGTCTATATGTTTCTTTCATCTCTCCTTGTTGTGCTTTAAATCTAAAATTTAACTCCAAAGTCTCAAGCTCAGAGGTGTGGTCTGGTTAGAAAGCGAAGGTTACTAGGAGTGTAGCTTGGAAGGATCTGTTGTGGGCCCTGGCTCCTCCATTCTGGCTCGCTGCTTCCTGCCTACCATGGGATGAGCAGCTTTCCTTTGCCATGCTCTTCCACCATGCATTTCTCGTTGGAGCCAGCGCCCTTGGTACTGAATCCAGCGGGAACTGTGAGCCAAACAAACTACTTCCTTAAGGTGTGGGTGTTGTGCATCGTGTCCCAGGGACAGGAAGTGACTTAATGCACTTCTGTTTTATAAGAACCTCCTCAAGGGAAAAAGCTATGTCTTCTGCTACCTTTTCTAACATTCCTTTATACTGAAAATAGCGACAAGGGTGATGCATCATTAAAGATCATGAACTTTTATGTTTCTGAATACTACAATGTTTCATTTTTCTTCCCAGTGATTATTTTAATGGAGGACTCAATGTGGTCAGCCATCATGTCTCAGCCAACTCAAATTTTTATTTTATTTTTCTCTCTTCCTGAACCAACAGGAAGAAGGACTATGTGTAGTTCTGGTCAAGACACCTCTCTAGGCTCTACAATAGAAACAGGATAAAACAATTTAAATACCTAAAAGAAAAAAGGGAATACAAATAGAGTATAGAAATAAATCCTTAATATTAGAAGTATAAAATGAATGTTAGAAAGGTGGATGCAAAGAAGAGATATGTGATTATCATTTACAGAATTATAGAAGTAATATATAAAGATAATGCAAACTTGTGGATTAAATCCTAGAAATCTATGACTTCATTTTTAGAAGCAAATTTCATATACCTAGAATCACAAAAAAGTAGTAAATGCTTGAACTTCCTCCAAAAGTAATGTAGGTTGAATGATATAAATAGACATTCAGAAGAATCAGATAGACACATGGCTGACTTGTACAATGATTTGGTTCCTCAAAAAAATCAAGATATTCTAAAGATACTGCAACGCCTAGAGAAGGTCCCCTAGCTTTGGAAGGACTAGTCCAGGAGGATAAATATGCCATTCTTTAGGACAACACTTAGTGTGCCCCTGTCAGATGTAGACTACTAGGCTCAAGAGACCATAAGACAGATCGAGTTCTTCCTGGCATCAGAGGACTAATAAGTATTAGTTAAAAAACCTAAAATAAGGATTAAAATGAAATAAGAATCAAAATATTAAACATATATGACCAAGAACTTTTAGCATAAATATTTTATACAATAAATAAGTTTGTCTTTTAGCATAAGGTACACTTTCCATAAATCTTTTTTAGAAATCAGGTCTCCAGTATACTTTAGAAAAGCTTTTGTTAAAACTGAAGTATATTGATAAAGTGATTTAATATAGTTGAAAACAAGCTGCAGCACTCTAGTGGGCCCTCTGAAACCTTGTGTTAGAGAAACATCATTATAGCATTATAGGAAGCATTTACCGTTATTTGCCATCAATCTTTAAAAATAATAATGTTAAGCTTCCAACAATGTTGTCTTTGTTAGTGCATTACTACTATTTTATTCATGCGGTTTGCTGTGCTTATATGAATTATTCTCAATTGTACCACAATGTCCTGGGCTCTGGTATCCTTTAAGTAAAAGATACTGCAACTACGGGTTGACTCAAAGGGCAGCTGAGTGTATTTTAATATTCACATGTCCTATGAAACATTAGTGAAGAAGCACAGAATTATACTGCTGGATTGGTTTCCATCTGAATGCACAATGATTACCTGAGTGGGGCTGATACAGTTCTTTAGTTTGCTACCACAAAATGAAATTTCACCTACTGAGTGGATATGTGAAATAAGTGTCTATGAAACTACAAGTAAATTTAAATTTTAACCTGTGATTCAAGGGCCACAATTGTCATTATGTAAATTGTTCTAGTATATCTATGTCTGAGGAAAGGCAAAACAAAGCACTCCCTCACACCCACGTCCCCAACACACAACAGACAAGACCCTTCTAATAGGTCTACAATGAAAGGTAGTTGTAAAAGATGCATTTAACTAAATTTTTAAATTCCCAGGGGGTATTTGTGTGTATATCTTTTACTTAGAGGAAGACAGTGTTAAGGAACAGAAATCTTTGCTGAGAAATTTAAAACTTGCTAGGTATTTTAAGGAAGGGATACGCATTTACACTGTTTGCATTCAGATCTTTAATGAAGATCACTATTACCTAAACAAGTGGCCTTGAGAAAAGAATTTTGCTTGAAAAGAAAAACAAGGGAAAGGTCCAAAGAAGAGTGTTCATCTAACTGTAAGGAATAACTGTATCCCAATATCAGCTCCGCTTGTAGTTAAGTCTACTATGCAAGGCAAGACACTTAACCTTCTTGTGTTTATTTTCAACTGCAAAGCAAGGGTAACAATAGCTGCCACAGCATAAAACTGTTATGTGGATGAAAGACATTAAAGTATTTTGAAATTGTAAATGCTCTCTAAGTGCTGGTTGTTATTGCTATATGCATGTCAAAATCCAAACTTATAAGGCATAAAACTGAGAAATAATTATTTGAATTGCAACAGACTTTTCAAGAAGTACTTTAAATGGCAAATGGGATGTATAAACTTTAGAAATATACTTTTCAACTATTTTCCTTCAGTATAGGCCCGTTTTTTATTTGGATGGGGTAATTGTTCTTCCTTAAATGTAGAATTAGAGTTCACTGACTCAACGTAGAGAGCTGAAAGGAACTTTAGAGATAAGCTCCCCCTACTTGCTACTGTCCATTTAGGTTCACGTGCTCAGGTTTCCTTTCTTACTGCTGACCAAATTGGAGGAGGCTATTTATTCTAAATAATGGGCATGTTCAGATTTTTTCATCCCTTTCAGGAACCAGACCTTTCCTTCTTTGCCTAAAAAAATGAAATTGGATTTGACCTGCTGGTACCAGTATCTGTATATTTTATTCATTAATCTGGGTTGAGAAGAGGTGGGGTTTAATGTCGTTTCTAAGGAGGTTTGGAGAAGCCACTTGTCTGTAAAGGATAAAGAAAGATCTAACTTTCACAGTTGCATTTTGGTTATGTACTACTGAGCATCACCCCATGTTTGTCAAAACCTTAGCAGGAACTAAGAGAAGGGATGGCCTAAAAATGAAAGAGGAAGGCAGTGGGAGATTTAGCGCAAATGTGTGCCCTTTCCTCAGTTTACCTGTTGAAATTTGGTTTTTAGCTCTTTTATATTTAAATTTATAATTTCTAGGTAAGATTTGATTTGCAGAAGAGTTTTACCCCTCCTCACCCCCTAATAGGGTTGAAAGCCAATTCTCTTGGTTTTTTGGATGAGAAACTGGAGACCAGAGAGCTGAAGCTATGGTCACAGTCTGTTCCTGGCTGAAGCTTCTTCATGGCATTCTATCAACTATCATGTCAGTCCACTGAGTGTTTTTTACATGGTCATATATTCCATAGACACTGACTAGAAGGTATACTTTTTTTCTTCAGCTTTGTACAGATAAATGTAGGATGAATTTTCGAAGAAATTCCACTTTTCCCTAAGGCTGGTCTTTTGCCAAACTGTAAAGAAGATAAAAGCTGTCTTTAGAATCCTTTACTTTTCTCGTCTCCTCCTGGTATTCTATTCTGGCATCCAATCTGCAGGAATTCAGTACCCCAGACTATTCAGTAATGTTCACCCTCATTCAGATGGCTACTGAAAAGAGTAGACTTTACCTGAGGCTTGTGCTCCTGGAAAACAATGCTTGTTAAGAAATCCCTCTACTCTTTTGTGTCCTGGGAAGTGATTTACTGTTACTCACACACACACACACACACACACACACACACACACACCCCTCCAAACACATATGCAATGTGCCTTGTCCTGTATGACTTATTAGATAAAGTTCTCCATCCATTCTTTCTCAGAATTCCCATAAGGCTCTCCTGTGATTCACTTGTTTACCCTTGACAAGGCCAGACATCGATGTTTGCCCTATTGACTGAATCTGCTGGAAGAGGAGATACAGAACCTTGGATTTTCCATGCCTTGTCTCATAAATAATTAGCAGAGTTCAAAATCATTTCTCTCTTCAAACCAGCTAGACACCGAGATAAACATTTCCTGTATAGCTGAGACTTCCTCTAATTACAAAATATTCCTCTGTCTAAATGATCTCACATGGAATGTTTCTACTCCTCTCTATTAAAGATGAAAGTAAAACTTCCTCATTGCAATAACCTAAATACAGTCAGTTTCCTTGTTTGTTCAGTTTTTGTCTTTGATGCTTCCTGACTGAGAACTTTTTAAGCACTTTACATTTTTATTTTGTGTTATATTGTTACAAAAATGGTTGGAAAATATAAAATGTGCAGCCAGGTATCCTCAGCACTAGTCCCAGTTCTCTGTGTATCTTGACCTTTTGGATCTCATTTTCTTCACCTTTAAGTAAGAATGTAGGATGTGACAGTCCTTAAGATTTTAATATTTTGAATTTATTGAAAAATTACATTGTAGTTCATGACTCAGATCTAAGAGTGCACCTTTTATTTGTTTATATCTAATTTTTTAAAAATTAGTTTTTATACAACGTTTGATAGTTAAATGAGAAGAGGTATGACTATTTTGTAAGCTTCCAAGTTAGTCAGGGGCTGTATTAGTATATATCATGTCTTTAATTCTTTAAGTGTTCACTGATCAATGACAATTTAGTTTTCTTCTAATAGATCCCCTGCGTGGTTATGATTATTTTTTAAATTGTAGATTGTTATTAAAAATTTTGGCATAGTAAATGCCTATAATAAGCATCTTTTTTCTTGTACCAGAAATTGAACTCAGTACCTTGTGCTTTCCAGGCAGGCGCTTGTGCCACTGTGCTATACCTCCAGCCTGATACATCTTTTTCTTTCATTTAGATAATTAAGTAGTAAGAAATTTCTATCTCCTAATGACAAGCAGATACATATAATAAGAGTTAATGGGGGAACCAATTCATAGATTTTAATTTTTTAAAATTCCATTCTTAGTACCCATCACCTGATGATGGTAATAATTTACAAGTAATAAATGTAAATTAGTAAGTAAAGATAGCCCAAAATTTATGAAGAGAAAACTTGGTACCCCAAGAAGGTGGTTTTACATAGAAATATTGGCAACAGTTTAAAAGTAGGTTCTGCAGTAGCTAATAAAATATCAATGAAGTTAAAAAGCTCAAGGTAATTTTCAAATATTTTGACCAAATAGTAATTATTACTAGATTCAACTATGTGCTATGGTGTGGGATATATGCTTAAGATGAAACATCTCACTTACTCCTGACTACACTCTTACTACCCAGTTACTGTCATTGTCATCCTACTACAGACTAAGACCTTAGTTCAGTGAGATCATGTCAATTACTGAAGGTTGTAGAAATAATAAATGACACTCTCAGTATTCAAAACAAAGCCTGATGCCGGAACCCAGGCATTTAGCTACCATGCTATAATGCCCAATCCTGTAGGACAGTAAAGAAAATAATATAAAAAAGGACAATTTGGTTTTCAGGTTCATATTTTAGGGTGTACAATATCAAAACAAACTTCCAGAACTGTATTTATAAGGTATACGTTTTCTAGAAAAAAAATCAAAGTAATTTCCTGGCTGTTTGAAAATATCTTTATACTTTATGACATATTCTGCAAGGTTTTGGTTTAGTAGACACATGACATTATAAAAAAAGAGCTATTTTTACTTGGTATATAATAGGCAAGTAAAGACATACTTTTCCAGAACCATGAAGTGCAGTTATAGGTAAGGTTATGTTCAGGATTCCATAAAAAGTCAGCTCAAGTTAACAACTTGCATATACGGCATGAAATAATAATGATTTTTCCTAATAAGGTAGTAAACTAAAGTCAGTTTGCCCTGTTTGTTTTTAATAATTGAGGAGAAACATAAAACTTTTTAAAATTTTTAATACTTGTCACAACACATTAAAACATAGGTGAATGAATTTCTGTAAAATCTATCATGAGTAGACTCTGGTGCTTTGATTTCCCTGTGTAAGAACTCTTTTGTGGTCTTTTTATACACTTCACTTGTAAATTTCAGTACACAGTTTACCCTTGAACAACGTGGAGGTTAGGGCCACTGATCTCTGCACACTTGAAAATATCCATGTATAGCTTATGACTTGCCCCCAAACTTAACTGCTAATAGCCTACCACTGACTAGAATCCTTACTGATAACAAAAAATTGATTAGTACATATTTTGTATGTTAGATGCACTATAAACAGTAAAAAAGCAAGATAACTGAGAGATCACTTTTTACTATGAAATATAATTCGCTGGAGACACCAAGGCTCACATGGTGATGGTCAATGCCACATGGCATTGTAAGTGGATACTCACGTCACTTGAGCTCATGGCATCAGGTATAGGAGGTATCTGTGATGTTACTACACTAGTACAGTATGCATTATAGCTCATTTTGTGCACTTATGATTTAATTCTGCATCTTCACATTTGTTTAAATTTTTCTTGACAGCAAATGGCACCAAGTACTGTTTGCAAGTGTTTGCATGTATTTCAATAAATTTTAACTTTTTATAATGGATTTGGGTATATGATAGTAAATGATAAAACAGACTATTATTTACATATATTTTCTGCATTCATGAAATACTTAACTTGTTGTAATTTTAAAATATGTCTACGCTACCTGATTCTCCTGTGAGATTTCCAAATTGTTAAAATTTTTTTTAAAATGTGCAATATAAGTGGAGCCTCCTTGTTGAAACAGATGTTTAGGAGTCAACAGTAATGTGTATGTTCAAAAATGAGGCTCTGGAATCAGTCCACAAGTTTCTAGTTGTGTGACCTTGTGCAAATTACTGGACTTGTCTGTGCCTCTGTTTCTCATTTGGAAAATGGGGACAATATTTCCTTTATGATATAATTGATGTAAAGTGTCTAGAACAATTTTTGGCACATGGTAATTACTTAAGAAAGTTTAGCTATCATTATCAACCTACATTATGATAAGGAATCATAAATGTGAATTAGAATAAAAAAGTAAATATACTCTGATGGCAACTATGATATGACCTTTGCTGTGCTGCATTTTCATTTTTATTATACAAGTATAAATCAAAAATACCCTCAAAGAGATATTTCTGATTTTTGCCATAAGTGGAAGAAACCCCTGGAAAGATGATATAAATAGTGGCTGTTATAACTTCTGATATAAAGGGATCAAACAGTAAGAGAAAAGGGAAAGGGAGAATAGAACGAAAAATATGCCTGTACTCAGACCCCTTTCTCTGTGTCCTCGGACCCCTCTACTTTCCTCAGTCTCTGTCAGAAGCAGCAGCAAAACTACTGGGAAAGGTTAGTACCAGCTAGAGACAAGTATTTTAAAACAAGATATAAAGGAAACTGTATCGTGAATTGAAAACCTGAACAGAACTATTAACTTTTTCTGATCCCTAAGCATTTTTTGTTGAATCATGGATCAAAGCAAAGTCACTTCTATAAAAGCAAAGAGCAAAGAATCGAAACCCACAAACAATCCCCTAAAAGGAATTAAATACACAGGTGAAGGGTATCAACTGAAGCAACTATAAAACAACATGATATCTTATTTGCAGCTAATGAACCAAAATACATCTTAGTACCATATGAAATTGTAAGCTTCTTGAGTATAATACTTTAAGACCTCCATTTATTCATTTATTTTTGATCTAGAAATATCTAGATTAGTGCTGGATGTACATGTTCTTCATTTCCATTTTTCAAATTGCCTTTCTGAAATTTTACATGGACGTATTGAATCCTATTTTAAGGGATGTCGTAAAACAAACATCCAGCTATTTTCAATGCTTGTATATTAAGACCAAGATCATTCCATGTGAATCTGAAGTTAAGAGTGCTGTTATTGTGACATTTATCACCAGAAAGTCAAGCAGTTCAGACTTATGTTAGTTTAATTTACCATTCAGGTCTCAAAGTGATTTTTCTTTTCCCCCAACAAGGAAAAGTTCATGTTCCATAACTAGAAAAAAATTCATATTCTCCTATTTTGGCACAACCATTCACCCTTACATTAAGCACAAGAGGCCTTTTCTTATTATAAATAAAAGAAATTTCTATATACTCTTGGGAAAAAGTTGTATGTAAGTGTTGGGCATGGACACAGAGGACTTATTCAAAATCCCATGTAGCTTCAAGGTGGTTATATGCAAAACACAATTTCCATTGTATTGAAAGCTCCATTCTGTAAATATTTATCTATTTTCAAAATTTCCACATCTTTGAAAAGTTTGATAGGTTTATACTCAAGGTGTTGGAAAAAAGGAAAATGTGCTTTCACAAGGCATTTTCATGTATTTGTTCTGTTAATGTAGAGCCCCTCTTGCAAGTAAGCATGAAATTTAATGTGAAGTGAAACCGTCCCAGATATGGTCCAAATGACAAAATCAGAAGAAAAGTAATCAATAATCTATCAATCATTTTGACCACTGTACCTTTTTTCTCTGATTTGTCAGAAACTTTTCCTCCAATTGGAGAGTAAGTGGTATCCATGGACTCAGTCCCTCTGTTCCCTTTGCTAATTCCATTCTCATACAGCTGTCCTTCAACTGGTTGCAATTGCCAAGTCAGGCCAAACAAATGTACTGCTGCAAGAAAAGAAGTCACATATTAACTCATTCAGACCCAGTAAGAAGATCTCCTCGTAAGCCATCCATTTACACCTAAAAATTTCAGGATGAGTTAGCAGTCTTTTAGTTACTATATGCAGCTAAAAATTCATACCTATAAGTGTAATACATGTAGCTACTTTTTCAAGTAGCTGTTGCAAAATGTTCTGAGACTAAACCTTTCCTAGTGATAGTGTTAAAAATTAGAGGATTAGTTAAGCAATTATAATGAAAATGAATGCCATGACTCCCTCCATTTCCTTTAGTCATGTAACTCTGATTTGCTCACTAAACTACTGCAGAGAAATATGACAGCCTATCACGAGAACATCAGAGACTTCTCCATGGCAAATGGTTCCTGAATATCTCTAGTAGGCACAAGGCTCTACAATAGCTGCAACAGATGTTGATATCTAGATAGCGATTAGGGTGGTATTTGGCATTATTACAAGTGTAACATAACCATAATATTATGCAGAAGAATTAACATGTAATAGGTTCAAATTACTATAAGTTAATTAAAGAGTACATAGTATAGGTCGGTATGTAGGGAAATGAGCACACACTGTGATGAGCATATAAAAATGCAGCAATCTTTTTGGAGGGAAGTGTGGCACCATTTATTTAAAAAGAAAATTTTGCTTATGCTCTAAGCCAGTAATTAATTTCTATGAATTAACTATTATTGTACCAAATTACAATGCAGTCCATTGTACCAATCCAAAATAACATAAAAAGTTATGATCTAAATATTCACCAAGAAGCAGTAAAATATATAACTGACAATATCATAAATAACGTATGATTATGTAGTTTATGCATTACATAAATAACATACGTATTATGTAACCTCAAAATCATGTTACCGAAGACCATTCAGTGGAATGGTAAATAATCATGATGCATTAAACAAAAATATCAGGTTCCTAAACAGTATGAATAGAATAAGCTGAAGAGTGTGTGTGTGTGTGTGTGTGTGCAAGTGTGCGTTTTCACAGCTGTAGAAAAAAATGTACAGAAAGCATGTTTAATAACATGTTAATAGTATGGCAAACTTAAACAGGTTTTTCATTTTATTCTTTATGATTTTAGCTTCTTCCTTATTTTTTTAAATGCACATGTATGATGTTTGCTATGTGGAAAGAAGCTTTCACTTTAAAAGAAATGCTTGAGAGGAGTAATAGGTTAAATTTGGCTGATCTGATCAAAGAAAGTTTTATGAAGAAATTGGATTAGAAATGGACTTTGAAGGATGTGCAAGGCTTTGATGGTTGATAGCAGTGGGTGGGGAGGAAAGGCAGGCTGAGTAAAACATGATTTTGTAAGTACAGAATGTATTTGATGCAAAGGAATTTTTTAGGGTTCATTGGAACTTAGTTATGTGTAGGTGGTAGTGGAAGTGAAGGCTGAAGGTTTAGGGCCATATCATGGAGGTCACTGAATGCTACACTAGGACATTTAGATTTAATTTATTACACAACATACATAAATTCCTATCTTCTTAGCAGATGAGTGAAATAATGAAAGTTTTCTTCAGGAAGGTTAAATACACAGCAATGGCAGTCATGGAAGACTCCTAGGAAAAATAAATACTGTCATTAAAATACCTTTTGTAAATAGTATGAAGGATGAATTGGAGGCCCAGAGATACCTCAGAGAAACAAACGGAGATGGTACTCCAATGATCTAAGTGAGAAATAATCAGCGGCTCATTTAAGGACATGTTATAGGAGTGTCTCTGCTACTTTCAGTGAGGAAAAGCAGATACGTTCAGGAGAAATTGCCCAGATAGCAGGCCAGGATTTGACAACAAACTCTAGGTGTGCTCATGGTGTGTGTATATTTCTTGCATTTATGTAGCTGTTCTAGGGGAGGGCATATAAGAAAGTGCGGAAAAAGGAGGAATTCATCAGTTACTATAGTACATCAGTTACTATAGTAACCAATGAAGAGTAGAAAGATGAATAAATTTAGGAGATTCTTCATTTGGTCTACACATAGTTGGTACTAGACAGGTGTTTTATTGAATAACAATGAGTTGAATACATGGTTTGAGTGGAGATTCAAAGAATGCAATTTGATCAGTTTTGGAGACTGTGGGCTCCAGGGGCTGATGGACCATGCAGATAGTAATGATAACAACAAGAGATTTGAAGTTACAGAGAAGTTCTAAAGCTAGAATAATGTTGCAAAGTCATGCATGCACAGATGCAAAGTTGGAATTGTGAGAATGAATGAGGCCACTGAAGGGAGAGGATGTTAGAACAGAACAGTGCCTAAGGCAGAAGCTGGCAAAACTGCTCACTTATTTTCTCATTGTATTCTTCAACACTAACTAAATCCTACCCGAAGGAAAACAGAGAAATTTCTCATAAGCTACTTCAAATTCTCTGTGTTCCAAAGAAGACTGAAGGGGGCTAACCTCTGTATCCAACACTCGTACAAGTACAATATATGATTTAATGATCGAGAACGGAGAAGAAGCCAGACAGCCTCGTTAAACACCATTCATTCACTTTCAGTTGGAGGTAAAGAGATTTCTAACACCTATTTCTAATTTGTCCTTTAACTTTTCAGTATTTAATTGGTTTCTAACTTTTTCTTAAAATTAAAGCCAGTGCTGCTTGATGAGTTCCTCTTTCAATTGTTGGAAACAATTGAAACCAAAAGCTAGTGGCCCTGAGTAAGGTATGGTGTGGTATGTTAATAAAATTATATTACTGACATTACTGACATTTGCATGCCAAATGACTCAAAGTTTGGTTTACAAATGTGTCCTAATGAAATGAGTCTATCAGTGTCATAGAAAATTTTATCTATCTCTGCCCCCCGCATCATTTGAATATTATGGATATTATCAAGCATACTGAAAATGAGCTTCATTTCCCTAGTTCAATTAGTTTTGTGAAATTAGATGGGCTATATGTAACAAAGGGCATAGTGATTTTCATTTTGAAGGCCGAAAGGACAATTTTATATACTTTAAGTTAAGCCAGCTTCCTAAGGGCACCAGAAATGAGAGAAAATGCATGTGGTGAGAGATTGACTTCAAAATGTATAAAGTAAAAATTAATTTTCACCACAGAATGGAATGGATGGCTTCCAGCCAATCAAGCCAGGTAAAGAGGTATGGGCACATTTCCAACACTTTGTGAGAGCAGTGAAATTTTATAATTTTTAAATTTTACTATATGTTTCCTGGGGAGCAAGCTGTTTAGAATGTATGTTTGCATGAATGCATGATGAAAGTTAATTACTTGCTGTGGATCGAGGGTGCCATGGCAAGGCTACTTGCTTTTTCTCTCTTCTAAATTAAACTTCCATACGCTGAATTGTGAACGGAAGCCAAATGTACATTTATGTTCAGGGTATACTGTGGTCACCAAACAACTTGCTAGGATTGAGTTTTATTGGAAATAACTAATAGTTTGTCTAAACTAAGCCAATAAATAAAATTATCTTTATCTATAGGATATAAATTTCACCATTAGAAAGACATAATAGTGCTTCTCCTATGGGGATTGTTTATTGATTTATTCAACGAATATTTTCAAAGCATTTGTCAAGAATATTGGGAATGTTAGAGTACCAGCAGAGGTAATATTAAAAATGTTGATTAGCCAGGATAGCATGAGGTCAACTACAGTCGTTATCATACAGAAACCATCACGATGACCTAATTAGCTACCTATTTGTCAGCTTTGGTTAGAAGATGAAGATACAGCATGTTCCTTAGCTCCTAGTGGATCCCCATTCAGAATCACACTACTTAGGTTTCTCTCAAACCCAAGTATAGGCAGAATGAGTCAATCGGCTAGAATTAAGGGTATAAGGGGAAACGAACAGCACAGCACTCACTTAGATTCATTTACTAATTCAACAAATATTTTTGAAGAGTTAATTTCTGTCAGGAATTTTTTTTTTAAGTTTACTGCAGTAGGTCAATGAAAAAAATCTCTACTCTCCCACAGGATAAATTGGTAAAGACAGGCAAAGAAAGATCAAAATAGAATATAACTGTTACAGAAATGAAAGAAACAACAACAAATAAATGAGATATTTTCAGGCAGTTATAAGTGACATGAAGAAAAAAATAAATGAGTGGTCAAGAAAGGCCTCTAAGAAGAGACAATATTTGAACCAACATGAAAAAGATATGAAGCCATGTGAATGCCTAGTGGAAGAAGCTTCCTGGCAGAGGAAACAGAAATTACAAAAAGTCCTTAGGTCTTACTCAGAGTATATGCAGAGCACTAAGAAGCCCAGTGTGATTTCAGTCAATAAGGCAAAGAGTGGTAGAAGAACTCATACACCTAAGGACTGGACGAGCAATCATGTTACCTCAGTGCCCTCAGACCCCCTTCAAAACCTGGCCACCAATAAACAAAAGGCGAATACAAAGTAATAAACTACAACTTTATATACCAGAACACAGACCTCCAAATAAGCATTGCTAGTTGAAGTAGATGTAATATAAGTACACTTGACAGGAGCAAAGATGAAGTTATTGTTCTTAAAAACATAGAAAAATATGTCTATACAATGAATAGATATGTACAGTATCCATGTCTCAGGGATCATTGGTCCCATTATTTACATTTCACTGAAATAAAACAGCTGGACAGAATATATGTAAATCAATTTGAGTATTCCAGCACTGGTGCCTTTTCAGCTGGTTAAGTAATGGCAGGCCCTAATAGTCTTTCAATAAAAATCCCTTTCTGTTGAGCTCTGTACATCGTATAATTATTACCCTTTTTGTTTGATCAAATTGCAAAGAGCTATGCTCTGAAATTATAAATTCATCATGAAGTTAAGGTAACAAATGAATTATCTCGCTTCTCAGTTGCCAAACTGAATCAAGTGTCTTGGATCTCAAGGCAGGCTGATTCCATGAGCAGAAGCTCTTCTTAGCTTGCACACCTCTACAGAAACCACATCTTTCTGCAGTTATAGCTGTGCATTCTCTGTTATGACGTCGGACTCTGTTTCTCTTAAGTAAATTTTATAATCAATAACATTTCTCCATTCCGTGCTCACTAAAGAGACAGATATTCATTTATAAGAAGGCACAGGAATGCTTCAGAAGAGATGTCAGAAGCACAACCTGCATGACAGTCTTGTGCTGTCCTGTGGAGTACCCACTCACTGCTTGTGACTGAGCACTTGTAACTTTGGTATTTGTAATCAAAGACTGAATTGAAGAATAATGTACATGCCATATTAATAATTTTATATTGATTACATATTGAAATGATAATATTTGGATGAAATAGATTAAATAAAAATTTTATTAAAATTAATTACACCTAATTTTTAAAACTTTTAACACTAAAAATCTTACATATGTGGTTTGTATCATATTTCTATTGGACAGTGATGATCTCAATTATCTAGAACATTTCACAAAGAGAGATGATGTTTCCCTATTAGTGCTCTATCAGAATCTATTGAAAATATCTGTTTACACAACCACCTCATTATTATCAAGCATTCAGAGGGTGGGAGTCATGTCTTCTTTTTCTGACCCTGGTGCTGAACTCAGGATTTGGTTGTTAGGAAGTATTCTATTTGTACATTGCTGAGAGGAATATATTGTAATGAAGTGGGTTTGGAAGGAAATTTTAATATGTATCACAAAATTAGGAGTGTTCCCTGATCAACTCATTCTACTTCTAGGTGTCTATATTAAATAAATAAACACATATTTGCACAGTAGGGATTGCATAAAGAAATTCATTTTTTGGCATTGTTAATATACTAACGTTGCTATATATAAAAGTGTTAGAGCAACTAATATATCTGTCTATGAGAAAGCTATATGTTTATTTTGTGAGATCCTTTGTGAATCTAATTATAACATTATATAATGTATACATGCATAGAAACATCACATGATATCCCACTAGTATGTACTTCTTTGTTTTTATCTACTTATTTTATCTAAAATAAACTTAAATTGAAAAATTACCAGAAAAATGAGAAATCTTCTGTAAATTTAAAATGATTAAAACTGTTAAACTGTTAGGTTGAAGAAAACTAAGGGGAAATGGCAAATAAATGCAGTATGGAGTCTTAGGTAAGATACTGGAACGGAAAAGAGACCGAAAAAACAGGAGAAATTCTAATTAAACTCTGAACTTGTAGCATCACACCAATGTTAACTTCTTATTTTTAGCAATTTTACTATGGTTATGTAAGATGCTAACATTCACAGAAGCTCAGTGACAGGTATACTGGAGTTCTGTCCTCCATTTGCATCTTCTCTGTAGGTCTGAAATTATTTCAAAATAAAAAGCCTGAAAGAGAGATAAAAGACTGCTCTAGCGATGTCCTGGAGCCAACTTATAAGAGGGAAATGTGTCTCTTCCCAAACCCACCTTTACTGACTTCATGTTGGCAGCTGAAATTGGTTATGGTGGGTGTCTTTACATTCCTGGCAATCAGCAAACGTTGCAAAGCAGAGAGGACATAGTTGCCAGAAATCTGGTTGTTATTTAACAACACACACAGAGTGACCTATATATATTGGCATGGAAAGAGATTTGTATGAAAGAGGCTGTAGTACAATGCATACCCTACAATCCTGTTTAAGTAGCAAATACATAACTAATTTTTTCATAGTGTTGGAAGCTGTTCCAATGATAATATATTCCTTTATTATTATACCATTTAAAAATTCATTGCTCAACAAAACTTTAAATTTTACTCCATCCTTTTATTGTCTTTTTTCCTGTCTATACTAGAGGTTTTTGAGCATTTTAACCATCAGAAGCATATTTAGCAATTAAATATGAATAATCCCCAAATCATAAAATTCAGATAAAACACACCTCTTTTGATTAAAAGAGATTGTGGATGCAAAAGAACTGCCCCAAAACTCTGTAGAATACAGTTTGAAATCTGATGGTCTCAGAATCATCATAAAAATAACTAAATAAGCAAAATCAGGGTGCTGGGAACAATTCTTTTAGCAATGTAAATTTATCAAACTATATTTACAGTGCTACTTTCAAGAGATAGGATTACTTGTATATTTTGATATTTTTAAAACTTTCTTACAGATGTTATTTGAATCCATTTCATAACAAAGTAAATAGGTCTTTGGTAAGATATATACAAGTAAATCTTGAAATTGCAAGAATTTTAAGGCAAATATATTTATTTTCTGATTCTACTAAAGAAGTCTATTTGGAAAGTTTGAAATTTGTCTTAAAATAAAGTCTGAGTGTTCTGTTTGATGTCATGAGTTTCAAATCATGTTAAACTAAAACAATGTAATATTTTAAAACATTTTTTTCTTCTTTTGTTAGCATTTTTCCCATACCAGTTCCTATATATATATATACACACACACACATATATGTATCTTGCTTCATGTTCCCTCAGGCTATGAAATGCCACAGATTTTTGTACTTCACTTCCAAAGCTTGTGAAAGCTACAGATTATTTGCCTGCTCCACAGTCCCCTTCCTAAAAAACACACCAGAATATTACCTTGATGATTTCAGGATTTCAATTTAATTTCTATGGGAAACACACTCACCAGACTGATACTTTAGTGGATATCATATGATACGAGATGTTTCTGCAGTGAGTATCAGCGCAAATATAAATGCTAATCAAATTAAATGTAGTGACTTCAAGCATTACAGAAACCAAAGTGTCGCTCCATCTTAAAATAAATTCCATTTTCATTATATTAAAAATTACATTGCTATATAACTAAGCTATAGCCTTTTGATAAATTACCTTCACATCTCAGTTTTGTCCTGGTAATAGCCAGATTACATGCAGGACTGAAAACTATTAGTTTTTAGTGAAGCATTTCTCAAGAAGTAAATAAAGGAAGTAATGCATGTTTACAGTACCCTACTTTTGTCTTAGTAGTTTCCCTGCAGTGTTCTCTTTTTTCCTAAGATTATATTATACTAAAATATCATTCTTATACTACAGTATTAACATAAATAAAACATACTTATGTGTTCTTTTTAAAAGCAATTTGAATGTAGTCAATATGGTTTTGAAATCCCTGTCAAATATTTTTGAAGCATGCAAAGCTATTGTGCTGGTTATGGTAGAATTCCTTTCGTAAAAATGGATTTGATGAGAAGCACACACATGCACAGAGAGACAGACAGACAGACACAGCGAGTTTTAACTTAAACACTTTTATAGAGTACATTTTGCAAATTTGCCATAATGACCAGTAAAGCTAAATGACATTAAGATTGAGAAACTACAGCAGAAATAATGAGAATGTCTTTCTTATTTTGCTACAGGTTTAAATCACTGCTTTCTTTGCAAATGAAATGAATTATTCTCTGTTGCAGCAAATTTTTTGCCTTATATAGTCTCAGTTGTATTCAATACTCAGTCTAGAAAAGATTCCATAAAAGTAATAAATCATTTTAATTTTTCAGCTTTATATTATCTTAAACTTTCATTTACTGTGAATTTTACACTTTCCATTCCAAGGCTGCAACAATATTTATAAACTGCATGTCTCTTTGGGTACCTTATCACAGTTTTAATATATGATCTCCATTTGCAGTTGCATAACAAGCCCATCTGTGCAGTCCTTATCAGATAGACACAGTTATTTAGGGGTTTCATCTGAAGTCACAGCAGCAGTAAGTGCTTCCTGTAATTCAAATCTTATTTATCTTTTCATTATTATTTGCTTTGTGGAGTCAGGAGGAAGAAGCCGCATCATGATGGATAAATTTTAGAAATCAGTTTAATGAATACTGCAGAAGAATATTAATTTGGTCAGGCATCATCAGTTTTAATTCTTTTGTCCTTTTCCACTTTATTTCACATTCTTTCAACTAATTTTTCCTTTTGCTATGGTCCAAATCACTATTGTTTCATCAGTATTTATAATTGGAGTATTTTATATCCCAAAACAGTCTCTAACTTTCTTTCCTGCCTTTAGTACATATTGGTAGTTATATCTAAGTTCTTTAAAAAGATCCAAGTAAAACTAATGAGCATACAAAGTAAGCAACATACTATATGGTTCTATTCATTTTGTATTCATTTGTCTTTTATATATTTAAATTTTATAAATGAAAATGTATTCATTGATTTATGTCTACAAACGCTGAAAGCTACTGCTTTGAAACTCACTTTCCTGATTAAGCATCATGTAGTCATAGGAACAGAAGCATGGCATGTATCTTTATGCAAACTTTTAAGGGCTGAAACTTTAAAATCCTTTCAATTACCTGCTTGTCCACAGTTAATATTAAATAACATGGCTTAAATGAGGGTGAGAGGCAGGACATATTATAATATGGAAAGCAGACAAGAGGTGGAAAACTACTGAATCTTCTTAGCTGCCTTTTAAGATTTAATAAACCAAGGAGGTACAGAGAATGAAATATGCCAATTACAATGATTCAACTTGTTTTTTTTTTTCCTTTTTTGAAGATGACACCATAACAATGTTCTTCAGAGACAACAATACATTATCAAAATGAAGCTTATTCATTGTCAAGATCCTCAAACTTTCTTTCATGCAATTATTATTTGTTGGTTACTACTATGTATTAGACATTGTCTTAGGTGCTGAGGACACAACAATACCTGGTTATAAAAAACCTTGCCCTCGTGGATCTTGCATTGTGTGTAAAGGGGGACTGCTGTACTGCAAACTACAATCTGTGTGACCTTGAGAAAACTACTCAGTCTCAGTGTTTCAGTATCCTCCCCCAAAATTGTGCATAATAATGACAACTCCATAAAGTGCTTATGTATGAAGAGCAAATATGTTAGTCATGCAAGGTACCTCAAAAAATTCCTAGCATATATTAAATGCCTAATCAATGCTAGCCATTATTATTAAGTCTGGTTAATTTCCCTTTAAAGTTAACTTTACTGAACTATCTTGGAAGTGGAGAAAGGCAGAAAGTCATTTTCTCAATGAATCCTTTGCTTTCCTGCTCTAGACGAGGATTGTACAGATATTTTTTTCTGGGGAGTATAATATAGAGGTACTAAAATATCTGACAAAACGTCATCTGCTATCCTCACAAGCTGAATATCAGAATTAAAAAAAAACTCTCATCAAATTTTCTAATTCCAAGTTTAGAGTGAGCATTCTTCAACCAAACATTATTTTTTCCTGACCAATATCTCCCCAAACTGCTCATGCACTTTTGTCCAGCACCATGGTTGCTGGGGTCCGGAATTCAAAGATTTTAAATTCTCTAGGGAAAAGGTTCTCAAAAATTAGAATACTTAAGATTTTTAAAGATGTCATAATTTCTTGGTAAACACACTTTAGCAAGTTTAACATAAAGCAATTAAATTCTCATTTTGAGAAACATAACTGAGAATTCTCACATACCTATACGGTGTGAAATGGATCCCAAGAAAATTTTAGGGTAGTAACCAGAACTCAACTCTACAATGTATCTGTGCAAGTAGAGGAATCTCCCTGTTACTTAATAATATAATGGTGGTTATAGAGTAAAAGACTACGGACTAGCTGAGTACAGTTTGGAAAGACTGAGGGGAGGAAGTTTAAAGTGAAGATATCTGGCAAATATGACCTCAGATTGGTGATCAAGGTTACCTTCGCTAGTGACAGCATGTGTTCTTGATGTGAAGACGATAGCAACTCTGATCTTCCTCCCCAATACACCTGTAAATCTCATCTACATGTAAGAGTGACATCATCAAAATCCAAATTGAGGGACAGTCTGCAAAAAGTAGACAATACTATGAAAACTGTGTAGGTCACAAAGTATGGGAAAATGTTACAGACCAGAGTATGATAGAGAAGCATGAAAATATAATATCCCATCTTGGAATAGGAAAGGAACATTGAGGGAAAACTGGCAATATCCAAGTTCAGTTGGTAGTAATTAACAATGCTTGTTCATTAGTTCTGACAAATTTACCATGAAGATACAGGATGTTAACAACAGAAGACATCAGATAAGAAGTTTATGGAAATTCCCTGGACTACCTTACCTATAAAATTTAAAATGTTCTAAAATTAACATCTTATTTCAGTATGAAAATACCACAGAAAATTTATTTGGCTCAATCTATTCATTTTACATAGGAGAAAATGAAAATTTAGAGAGAATAAATTCTCTCTCCTACAACACGGAGGGATAACACTTGGGCCTTTAATTTCTACTCAGTCTCAGTCTACTAAGTCATACGACTTTTGTTTTATTCAAAGCCATGAGAAGATGTGATTCATATATTCCATTCAATGACATTTATTGCTGAAGTAATTTGGCTGAAATATTGGGCTAATGAAGCCAATGCTTTATGTTAAAATTTTATGCCAACAAGTTGATTTTGCATAAAAAAACCTGCTGTTGCCCATGGACTAATTATTTCAAGTAATTTTGATCAATTACACCAGGTAAGTGTACAGAACAGTAGTAGAAACTCTATAAAAACCTCTCTAATTTGAAACACACACACACACATATATATAAATAAAATCATCTTTGCATAAGAAAGCTTTAATCATTTTCCTGGATTACCAGGTCATATGTAACTGAGGTTAAAATATGCATTCCATTAGATCTACATACCTCAATTTTCCTAGAATTTTTGTTAAAACTGATTACTTTGTTGTCCAAAACCTTGCTGTTTGTTTTTGAAATGGATTCAAGTTGTCCTTAGAGAAAAGGTAGGTGTCGGGAAGTTTTTTCAACTTCATATGACCCATGAAAATTAGTAATTTTTTTCTTAACGTTTCCTGAAATGTCTTGTCATTCTCTCTGTTTTCATTATTTTCTTATGGTTTAAAAGTGCAACTTTGATTTTTTAATAGAGCATTAAAAGTTCTAATATACAAAATTACTTTATAAATCAATAAATAACAGCTGGAACCTACAATAGAAATAGGCAAGTTATGAAGAGGCAATTCACAAAAGAAGTTAAGCTAATTAACAGGGACAACTTAAAGTATTCAACAATAGCAGTAATTTAATAATATAACTCAGGAAAGTAAAGATTTCAGCACGATGGTGGAATCAAAATTTCTAGTGCTCACTCCCTCACAGAAACATCAATTTGAACAACCATGCAGCCTAAAAATTCATTCACAAGAGTTACGGAACCCAGTTCAGAGATTATAGCACTGAGATGGAGCATTAATAAGTTTCACTGAAGAATGTGAGACGGATGTGGTACTTGTGTCACCCCTCCTCCAAGCCCATGCAGTCATGCAGAGAGTTACTTCCAGGGTAGAGAAAGCAGAGGGAAGTAAGCACCCCACTTCACTGTGGACAGGCCCAGACTTTCTCCAGTAAACTCTACTGCCAGACTGTCCGTCATGCACCAAGTGTATAGGACATTCTCAGTGCCAAGTAAGGCTCTGTGTCCTAAGGCTTCAGGATGTTCCCCACAAACCCAGATTCTAGGCATATATAATTACCAATCATGGCTCCAAGGACCTAACCTCTAATATGGCTACTTCAGCTCCAGACTCCAGGCCCTGAACAACACTAAGCTGGCCCTCACAGCCCCAAGCTCCAATCTTACCCTAGTACCAGGCCATCCCTTATAGTTCCAGGCACCAGCCTGGCACCTGCAGACCCAGACGCAAGGTCTGCCTCCTACTGACCTAGGCACTAGACCTATAAGTTCAACATTCAAGCAACAAGCCTGCCTACAGACCTTCCCGAACAGCACAAACAGAATCTCTGGGGGAGTGGACCGCTAAAAGGCTTTCCCTGGTCAAACTAGTCTGTGAAGATTGGAAGAAGTAACAGAGCCACAAAGATCATGAATAATCGGAGAAACATGATACCACCAAAGAACAAAATACTTTTTTGAGAAAGAGTCTTGCTGTGTACTTCAAACTGGTCTTAAACTCACTATGTAGGCCAAGCTGGCCTCACTGCAATTCTCTTGCCCTAGTCTCCTTAATGATGGGATTACAGATGGGTACCACCACACATGGCATAATAAAGCATTTGTAATCAGTACTTTAAAAAAGGAGATCTATAAATTTCCTAACAAAGATTTGAAAATAATCATCTTAAAGAAATTCAGTGAGCTATAAAAGAACACATAGAATCCAATTGCATCCATTTTGCTATAAATGTCTCGAATTTACCTTCTTTATAGCCAAGAAGTATACCATTATGCACAGGTACCACATTTTCTTTATCCAGTCATCTGGTGATGGGTATACAGGCTGCTTGCAGGACTTAGTTATTATGAATTTTAATGTTGAGTGAAATAAGCCAGACACATAAACTTAAATATTGTATGGTATCTCTAATTTGAGTAAGGCAACGTACGAAGAGATTTATAAGGGATGGATAGAAGAAGACAGGGGATGGATCTCTTGTAAATGGGAAGGAATCCAAGAGACTAAGAGTGAGAGCTGAGGCGGAGTGGAAG
>NW_004955473.1:9986785-10030958 GCF_000276665.1 Chinchilla lanigera | reverse complement strand
TAATTGAAAATTTAAATAAATAAATGAAAATATAGAGGAAAATAAAATTTACTATAAAGTGAAGAATACAGTGAAATTCAGAGTACTCAAATACCATAATAATGATACATAAATCACTTCTAACTCTAGCATAAAAGTTAAAAGGCAAAACTATTAAGTGCAAAGCTACAATAATTTAATAATGGATACAGAATATAAAAATATGTAAATTGTGGCATCAATAACAAAAATGTGGGAGAAATTAAATTTCAGAATTTCCATGTAGTTGAAGTTGTTATGAGCTTAAAAGAGATTCTGTTTTATACAAGCGTCATGGTAACTACAAAGGAAAAACTCCTAAGTATATATACAAAAGAAGAATATAAAGGAATAAAAAATATTATTAAAATATCATGAAATCAAAAAGAAAGAAAGAGGGAAATAAACAAAGGAACCACTGGAACGCAATAATTAACAAAACAGCACTATTGAATTCCTCAGAGTCAGTAATTGCTAAGTGAATTAATTCTCTAATCACAAAATGTACAGTGGTTAAATGGATACTAAAAAGAGATTCAACTAAATTTTTCATGTGAGAGGCTGATGTTAGCTTTATAAACACACAGGCTGAAAGTGCAGGAGTGGGACTAGATATTCCATGCAAATGATAACCAAATCAGGCCAGGGGTATCTAAACTTACAGCAGACAAAATAGATTTAAAGATAAAATAAACTACTCAAAATATGGAAATAACTTTAGTGCCTATCAAGAGATAAACGGAAAAAGCAAATTTCACACACGCACACGCACATGCACAAAGTAGAATGTTGTGCTATTCATCTTTTAAACTATGAGATGATCTTGTTATTTGTGAAAACATCGATGAACCTGGAGGACATTGTGCTAAGTGAAATAAGGCAGACAAAGAAAGACAAATACTGCATTGTATTAGTCAGCTTTCCCACTGCTGGACACAATGCACACACCTGCAATTTATTGAAAGAAAGATTTTATTTTGCTCACAGTTTCAGGGGATTCAGTAATCCATTCCAAGTCAGGCAGGCTTCAAAGCAGCAGCATTATAGAGGAAGGACATGGTGTAGAAAATCTGCTTAGCTCATGGCAGCAAGGAAGAGAGCGGAGGAATATTGCCTGCCAGAAAAGGGGCAGTGACCATATATACCACCCCAAATCATGCCTGCATAAGCTACCCAGTGTTACTCAAAAGTGTGCTCCATCATTCACCTGGGCAGATCCCAGAGCTAACCAAGATGAAACTCCCCCAAAGCACTACATGTACAATATCACTAATATGTGGAATTGAAAGAAGTCAAACTCAGAGAAGCAAAAAGAAAAATGATAACTGTTAGGTGTGGGGAACAGAGGAGACAGGGATTTATTGGTCAATGTGTACAATGATTCAGTTACACAGGGTGAATACATTTTGGAGATCTAATATGTGTAGTATAGTAGCTATAGTCAATAATGTAATATACACTTGAAATTTTCTAAAAGAGTAGATCTTAAATGTTCCCATCAGCAAAAAAATATGAGGTGATGGAAATGTTAACTAATCTCATTGTGATGATTATTTTACAATGTATGCATGCATATATCAAAACATCATGTTTTATACCATAAATATTTTTCATATATTTAAACAAATTATTAAAGGTACTTAATGATTTAAATAGATTTTTATCTGTAATCTATACATCAATAAATTTTGCAAACAATGCCTGATAAAATACTGAAAATGGCATTTGTCTTTTTTTTGTTTGTTTGTTTTTGGTTTTTCTTCCAGTACCAGGAATCGAACTCATGACCTTCCCCTTGCCAGGCAGGTGCTGTGCCACTGACCTAAATCCCCAGCCCCAAGGGTTTTGTTTTTAAAGTAAATGTTATCACAAGTTTTCACGGATTCAGAGCAATGAGCATTCTCACATATTGTTTGTACTAAAAGTGGTACAAATTATTTGGGACAAACAGGAAATATATCCACAGTATTGAAAATGATTTTTAATATTTTCATCCACCAATTCCATACTTAAAAATGTATACAAAGAAAAGGCTCTGAACTGATATAAAACACTGATATTCAACTTGACGTGTATAACAGCAACATATTCAGACTTACAGTTCAGCAAATAGGATTGATTAAACACACAACTATGTGCAATAGAGGAATGTGCTGCCGTTAAAAATAATGCTATATTGTTTTGATTTGTATTTCTCAAATGACTAATGATGTTGAACATTTTCTCATGTATTTATCTGCCATTTGTATTTCTTTATCTGAGAAGTGTGTGTTCATCTCAGATGCCCATTTTTGGATTGGGTCTTTGAATTTGGAGGGGTTGATGTTTTTTGATTCTTTATATGATCTAGATAGAAGACCCTTGTCCAAGGGACAATCAGCTAAAATTTTTTCCCAGTTTGTGGGTTTTCTTTTTACTCTGCTGGTGATTTCGTTAGATGTGCAGAAACTTTTCAGTAGGATGAGATCCCAGTTGTGGATTCTTTGAAGTATTTCCCATGCGGTTTGGATTTTGTTCATGAGCTCTCTGCCTACCTCTATGTCTTCAAGATTTTTACATAGTTTCTCTTCCAATAGATTTAATATTTCTATTTTACTGTTGAGACTTGTGATCCATTTTGACTTGAGTTTGGTGCATGGTGATAGACTTGAATCTATTTTCAGTCTTTGGCAAGTGGCAAACCAATTTTGCCAGCACCAATTATTAAAGAGATTTCGTCTAACCCCAGGAAGGCGGCTTGCATTAAGAAACCAACCAATAAAAAAACGCTGGCAAGGCTGTTTAGAAATGGGAATTCTTCTCCACTGCTGGTGGGAATGCAGACTGGTGAAACCACTGTGGAAATCAGTTTGGAGATTCCTCAGCAAGCTAGGTCTAGAGGTCCCATTCAGCACAGATATTCCCCTTCTGGGTATTGTCCCAGAAGATCTGAAAATGTCATATCACAGCGATATATGTGCACCCTGTTTATAGCAGTGGAATTTGTAATAGCTAAATCATAGAAGCAACCTAAATGTCCATCCACTGAGGATTGGATAAGAAAATTGTGGTACTTTTATACAATGGAATATTACTCAGATAAAAAGAAAGATAAACTTTGACTTTTATAGGTAAATGGTCACAACTAGAGACCATACTCATAAGTGAAAGAAATCAGACCTGCATGTGTAAGCAACATATTGTCTCACTAATGGAAGAACTGGAAAGAATGAATAAAAATTAGGAGGTATGATAGACATTGTGGAAAGAAAGTAAAATGCTCAAAAGAAAAGAGTAACTGGGATGAGGGAAAAGGGAATAGAAAGAAGGGGAAAACTATGTATATATGTATATACAGGATAGTTAACATAGTTGTACTACTGACATATCACTTTATTGAAAAGAACAGTTAAAGATTAATTATTTGATCAATCTTTCATTTCTATATTTGCTTTTCTGAGTAACCACTTTGAAGTTATCAATATATAATACAACAACCAATGTTAATATTCTGTCACCTTGTCTGTAATTCAGTATTACTTGCATTGTTCTTGTGCTATTTTGTAAATGGATGTCTGTTTGTTACTATGTCTTCGTTCTTTTTATTTTGAAATTAAAAAAAATGCTGCAGAAAATACTTCACAAGAGATCATGATGTCCACAATGCAAGTAATACAACACTACGCAGTAGCAGCTAATTTTAGAGGCTGTTTAGTACAGTAAGTGAAGGCACAGGCTCTAAGTGAGGAAAACCTGAAGAACACAGCTCTTCCATATACTCGCTCTGCAATATAGGGTATGCTGTTTTTGAATCTCAATTTCCTCATGTACAAATAGAAATAATAATAATAATATCTAATTTAAATGAGACAATGATTATGTATAACAGGACCTACATGAGTTCAAGAACTATTCATGCTTATTTAGCAAAACTAAGTGCTTAGCATTTTCCAGTACTATAATACTGAATTATTTTTTGTTGCTATTGCTCAATGTTGCTTTTTATGATGCTCATGTTTTGCCAGTGTAGTCCCTTGTAATGTCTCTTGTCATTTGGGGATGCCTGAACATTTCTTTTATTTCTTGCACAAGATACTCGAAGATTACCTTATAATGTTTACTTTCCCTGCCAGAGATCTATAAATAGGCATTTTCTCAACTACATTTCAGTAGGCATATATTTAAGAATAAAAATATAGGTATGATGAGTGCTCATGACTATTGAGGTATCATTGCTTTAGCCCTTTTAGGAGACAGAGTAAAGATATATACACAGAACAGAGCTTTTATCCCTTATAACATACTTTGTAAATGTATGTCTATACACACATATATCTGTATATTTTTAAAAGCATAAGTTCATACTGATGTCCTCAATTGTAACTCAACACCACAGAAATTCCTTCTCTCCCATGTCATAGTATTCTCGTTTTGTAATTTGTTTCTTTTTTTACCCAGAGAACAGGTTCCAAATAGCATCACTACAGTATATTTATTCACTTGCGTATGCTAGAAGACATAGTATTAGAATCATTACACCAAACTGCTATTAAAACTAAGCCTACTAAAGTTCAAAGTTTGTGTTTTTATCCTTAGAATATACTTCCCTGAGGATATACAGTCAAAATTAAGTATCCAAAATGATGAATTTTTTACTACATAAAGGGCTTAAAATCTGAGGCATAACATAGAAAAGAATGCTCTTTAAACATCACAAAAAGATACTCAACTTCTTTTAAAATAAGAAAAATAAAGCTGGGCATATAGCACAGCAGAACAAACGTCTGCCTGGCAAGTGCAAGGTCCCGAGTTCGGTTCACGTACCAAAAATATTGAGAAAAACACAAAATAAAGTTATATTGAGACATTATCTCTAATCTATCAAATTCACAAAGATTCCAAATCTTGCAACACATTCTGGCAGAAAAATCCATAGAAACAAAGACATTTTTAGAAATGGGTGAGAGATACACAAAATAGTACAATCAGTATGTAACAGTCTCATGCAAACTAACCACTTTCAGTAATGTGAAACTTTCTTCTCTTTCAGTGGTTATTTCCTTCCTTTCTTACCATATATTTTCCCTTTCTCTTGGTCTAAGGTTGTTTGTTGTCTCCCTATTTTTAATTTTTAATACCATTTTATGTATTTATTTTTCTATTATTTTTGTTTGCTACATCATTTCTGCTTTATTATTTTCCTCTTGTGCTTTTAGTTTATTGAGTTTAAGATATCTGTTTCATTATGGTGACATAAATTCTCTCATTATAAATAGAGAAATTGTATTCCAGAAATTTTGACATGACATACTCATTATCATTATTTCTTAAAAATTCTGTAATTTTCATTTTATTTCCCTATTTACATATGAGTTGTTCAAAATTTCAAACAGGTGGAGCATTCTTTTGATTTTTAAATTTTCTTATTAACTTGTAGATTCTTTTCACCCTAATTTGGGAATAATGTTTATGTTGTTTCTAATTGATAAAGTTCACTGAGGCCCCCTTTGTGATCTAATGGTAAAATTTTGTGAATGTTGTATGAAACCTTTAGAAGAAGGCACATTATTATTAGGCACATTATTATTAGAGTGTGCAGTTCAATACACGGCCAGAAGGTCTATCTTATTGGTTTTGCTTTCTTTAGATCTTCATAGATTTATTAAGTCTTGTCCTCATGACATGTATTGAACTCAGAGTGGCCAGTTGAACTTTTGTATTACTACTGCATCTTCATTTCTCCTTACATTTGTTTATAATTTCTTTGCATTTCTTTTCAGTTTCTGTTGTATAACAGCGGTTTGGGGAATAATTTGGTGGCTAGCCTTTTGCTGTATTTAATTTTTTCTTAAACTGGAAGGAGGATTATAGTCTTCCTTTCTTAGTGCCACCATTTCTTGGAAAATCATTTGTGTAACTTTTACCTGTTGCTGACTCTTTTCACTTCTTGCATAATTTTGTGAACTGCATACTAATCCGATTTACTTTGTGAGCCATTTTTAATTTTTTTTTTCCTTTTAACAGATGATTTAAATCCATTTACTGCTATGACAGGTAAGTGTGGTCTCCACACTAACATATTGTTTTATGCTATATTTGAAACATTACTAATTTTATTGTAATTTGTTTTCCTTTTCAACATTTCCTTTGATACTTAAGAAAGTTGGCATTTGGGTTCTTTTGATTACCTTTATACTACTAACATTTCTGATTCTCTTAATCTTCTTTTGCTTACTTGACTTTCTGCTATTTTGTTTGCCAGTCTTATGTTTTTTGACTCTATGTGACAATGACTTATTCTATTTCCCCCCTTCCCCTTTTCTCTTTTCCCAGTTTCAACTGTATTATTAGTAGTCTGTAAAAATAAGTACACTTACACTATATTCTTTCACTCTTGTCTCCTCTGTTTTGATATTAAATCTATAATTGAGTAGCTTTCACATTAAGTTTTATTTTACTAGAGTGCCTCCCTCATACCTTTGTTGGAGAAAAGCTTGCACACTATAAAGGTTCAATGAATTAATAGTCTGTGGTCAAATCTGGCCCACTGTTTTTGTATGGTTCACAATCTAAGAATAGCTTTAATACTTGTAAATTGTTGAAAAAAATCAAAAGAATAATAATATTTCAGGATACACATTGCAGAATTGACATTTTTGTGTTCATAAGTGAAATTTAATTTTACCAGTCATACTTATTTGCCTATTACTTATGGCTGCTTTTGTTTATAAATTGAATGGCTCTGACACAGACTGGCTTTAAACCTTAAAGTAGTTACAATCTGGTCCTCTACAGAAAAAATTGCTGGCTGCTGGACTAGTAGGGGTAGTGAGTACAGTATTATCTAAGTTATTGCATGTTAAAGTCATTTTTCTATACTAAATAATTAAAGGACAACTGCTTAAATAAAATACTGGGCTAACCCTCTCTTCGTTATGGTATTTGGAACCACTGTTCTACTCCAGCCTCACATGATGTCATAATGTCTGTGGTCAATCTAATTTTCTTTGTTTCATAATTGACTTTTCCCACTCTAAGACCCCCATGATTATTATTTTTTATTTCCCATTAAAGTGTAATTTACTTTTAGGATATGTCCTGGAGGTGACTGCTTGGACTCAAAATATTTGGAGGTATTTATAAGGCATTGAATGTTGCTCTCTTCAATATTTACAGCCAAGTCTTTTATTTCTGACAAGCTCTTTTCTATTGCAATTTTCAATATTCTATTTTATCAGTTTGTTTTTCATCTTTGGGGATCACCATTATATGTAGTCAACATTTCTATGCCTCGCTTCAATATCAATATTTTTCTCTGCTCATTTTTATACTGCATTCTTCATTTCAACCCCCTCATTTCTTCTGTTTTAGCGCTTTTTGTCATTACATCTCATTGCATTTTTAAGTCTTTTCTCCCTTGCTCGCCATTTAATATAATCTTCATTTTTGAGGTAGTTTTTAATACATTGCTTCAATTTATTTCCTGCAATAATGTGACTCTTGTTTTGCATGTTTATGTTCTTAGTTTTAAGATTTATTATTTTAGTCTTTTCCATATTGTTCAATTTTTTGAAAATATTCTTTATTAAGATTGATATGTTTTATTGCTTTTTTTCTGCTTGGGGTTGGTTAATTGAAGCGGTTTTTATGAGTTGAAATAACTGATTTTTATTTTCTATTTTTCTCTTATGGTCTTTGCTAGAATGTTATCTGCCTTTTGTATTAATTCTGAAATACTTTATTTTCCTAGGCCAGTAATAAGATCTGTATGTAGATGGAAGTCAGCATTTTGGGTGATCAACTAGGTTACTCAATTTCCTAGTTCTTTAAATTGCTTTTTTAAAAATCAGTGATGCTTTTTGGATAAGAAGTATGATTACCCCTTGATTTTTTATTCACTTTTATTTCCACAGTACCCTGAAATGCTACCTCTTGCTTCCTTGTTTCTCTTTACTATTAAGCCCTCAACAGACAATTCTTTGAAGTAAGGACCTCATAACGTCAGATATGCCTTCTCCCGGACACTAACTCTAGGTCTGGGTATTTGAAAGCAAATTCCTCAAGAATTACCAGTGTCCTCATTCACCACATCTGAGATCTGTTCTCAAAATGTGCCCACCAAGGATGAGGCTTCTTCCTGGGAATTTTTAAAACAATTCTGATACAGTTAGGCCCCAGTTCTTATACTTTCTTTCCTAGTCTCTCACTAAGAGTGCTGGCACAGGCTACAGAGCTAACTGGGCTTAATTTGGGTGACTTCTTTACTTATGTGTAATTTAAAATTTGTGGAATTCTCTATGTACTAGGTATGCTACTGAAGTAGGTTATGTGTGATATTATTTGTTTTCTTTGTTGATTTGAAGACATAATGTAGAGATTTGAATTTAAGGGCTCATTGCTACCCTAGAGGAACTCCGAATTCACTGTTTATTGGTATTTTTACATTTATATAATACATATAAAGACACATACACATGAATATTTTGTATTTAGTAGAGATGAGTCTCTAGTAATGGGTATGTCACACAACATTAGCTGCCTAGTGCTCTATTTAATTCCATGAATATAAGTTGGCTATGGTTAAGGCTATCATTTGTACCTATGAATAGAGCCAGATTTCCAAATGCTATGCTTTATTTTCAGGTGTAGTTTCTGAATGCTTTTCATATAATTCTTCTCCCTAGACTTCTAAGGCTTGGAAATTAATAGTGAGTAGCTCCTTTCTTTGGCTTAAAATAGTAATAGAAAATATATTTGAACTTCTGACCCAATTCTAATTACAGAAACCAAACTCAGCAGAAAAGTGTGTTGTTGTATTGATTATTTATATATTCTATGGGTCTGGGTCAGGGAAGTGATCACATCAATTTAGAGATTTACTATACTTGGTTTAAGATTTTGTCTTCTGATAAATGCAAACAATTTAAGGAAGACATAATACATTTAACTTGGTCATATCCAAGTGTACTTTAGTGTGAATAACTTAATGTATGGTTACAAGCTTAAGCTGGCAGCTAAAAGTAAGACAGATAATATAAAGGAGTAATGAAGGTGGGTTGACTATTCTGATAGACTGGCAACTTCATAGCCCCTTAGGGAGCAGCCCCTATTTAGCTCCCGTCAATTCCTGTCATATTATCTTTGTTATATCATAGATTACAATTATGCTTGTCACATATTAGGTACTAGATAAATGTGTGAGCAAATGGGCGAATACAGGTCTTGGTGATCCCAGACATTTCTGTTTCTGAAGAGAAATCAGAAATTTCACGTAAACTGTAACTTTCATGCAAAATCTCATCTTAAATTCTTAATTTTTGACAGAGTTTGTTAAGTTCTATGCATGACAATCAAGACCTGTCTAGTTCACCAGGCTCATCTCTGAATTCCATTTCCTTAGGGAGTAGAAGTCAAGATTAAGTTCCTGATTTGGGGAGTGGAGCACAGAGGGAGATTGAGACTGTGAGCTTTAGTAATGAAAAGAGAACCCAGCTAACAGGTTGATATAGTAACAGCTCATGACCTTGGCCTCATTAGCAAGACTGCTATTGAGATAGTCAGTGAGTAGTATAAATATTTTCATTTCTTTTCTGCTTACTCAAATCACTAATGACATGCACATTTTAACAGCCTATAAAACAGGGCTATGTTGTTTCATTTGCTATGTATACTAGTAATGAATTATGTTTCCTTTGGGTCAAACAATGTCCCTGTACATGAATTCCTTTCTCTTCATTTTACCATTTTCTGAAAGTGTCATCTATAAAATATAACCTTTATTCCCTCTTTTGACAGGTTGTACATTCACTATTTTGCTAATTAAAAAACTAAATTGCTGCTTAACAGCAAGAATTATATGCTAACTAAGACAAGGGCTAGATTTGGTGAGGGAAACCAAACTAAAAACAACAGCAGAGAGAAAGAGAAATCAAAGTTACTAAGGCTTTGTTTGGGTTTTGTTCAGTCTTTGAACAACTTGTGTTTTAGGCATGACAAAGAAAGTATCGATTTGTTCCATTTGGCTTTCAAATAGTCCCACAGTCTCTTATGTTGGTAAATCTTAGCTAGTGTCATCTCTGTAACATCCGATGTGATAATATTCACACATGTACTATTATATTGTAGAATAGCATTCAATATGCATAGTGCTTTACATATTTTTCAATTAGCATAAGATCTTTCAACTAAAATCTAATATTCCTATGAGGTTGGTAGTCATCTGACTCGTCAACTACTTAAGGACCAGAAGACTGAATTTACCACCAGGATCACAGATTAAAGATATTTAAAAAATATGGCTTTCTGTGAGTTAGTAGAAAATAACTCTTAGCTTCAAAGCATTTGTTCCACAGGCATTAAATGTCTGGAGGTAGCATATTTCCTTTAACAAAACCACCCTGGCTGAGAAATTTGCACTTTTTTCCTAGCCCAATACAATTGTGTACTGGTGTCCATGAGTTCTACATCTGTGATCCAACTAACCTCAGGTGGAAAATAGTTGGAAAAAATGTGTCCATACTGAGCATACTGAGTATATTGAGATCTCTTTTCTCATCACTATGCCCTTAAAAAACAATATAACAATTATTTTTATAGCATCTGTGTTCATTAGGTATTATTTATTGAAAAATAAGAATAAACCATAATTTCAACATGAACGACATATTTTATGATAATTATACTTTGGAAAACTAAAAATAGCTTGAAGAGTGGCATCACTTTACATTTTGAAAATCTCTTTAATGTTTGGCTTAATAAAAAAGTTAGGTCTTCATGTGTGCTTTTGCATGTATTCTCTGATGATACCGTATGTCACATGGCCTGCAGAAAACTACACTGTACACTTCTGAGAAGATCATACTAAAAAAGATCAATAATGCCCTTGATTATTATGAAAAGAGTTTTACTTTTTGAATCTCCTGACATATCTTGCGGACCCAAGTGGTCTCCAGAACCACTACTCCATTTCTGCTGTCTAATGGTTTTCTTCCAACCTTTTTAGTTATTTGCTCCTTCTTTGTATAGCAGATTGATCTTCCTCATCCCTCTTGAATATCAGTATTTCTCAGAATTCCACATTTAGTTCTCTTTATTCTTATTTGCTCCAACAGTTCTGCTATCCTCAGAGGTACATACTGCCAAAGTTTCAGTACCAGATATTTAATAATGTACTAGGTATTTGTACCTGTATATCCATTTTCATTCTTAAACTTCTTCCATTTTCTTTATTTTGACATTATTTGAACATTTTTTGTATTTTCTAATTGATAGATAAAACGCTATGTATATATTTACTAGGTTCAACATGGTTTTAATGTACTTTTTATGGAAAGATTCAGTATAGCTAATGAACATATACATCATCTCATACAGTTACCATATTTATAGTGAGGACTCCATATCCACTGTTGGAATTTTCCAAGAAAATGATGTTAATAACTGTAGTCAACTATATTGTACAATAGATCTCTTGAACTTATTCCTCCTCTCTCACTGAAATTTTGTAGCATTTCATTAACATCTTCCCATGACTTGTCCAAGCAGTACAACTCCTGTTAGCTATATTCTACACTCTACTTCAATGAAATGAGCATGTTTTTAAGATTCTGCATATGAGTGAGATCATGTGGTATTTGTCTTTCTGTTCCAGACTTCTTTCACCTAACATAATATTCTCCAGGGTCATTTACCTTACTGCAAATGGTACAAATTCTTTACTTTTTAATGGATGAATCACATATATATAGACTTTTTTTCTGATTCTGTAGGTTGTCTTTTCACTCTGTTTATTGTTCCCTTGCTCTGTAGAAATCTTTTAGTTTAATGCAGTCTCATGTTTACTTTTGCTTCTGTTGCCCATGCTTTTGTGGTCATTGCCCAGACTAATGTCATAGAGCTTTCCTCTTATGATTTTTCCCAGTAGCTTCATAAATTAGGGTGTTACTTTTAAGTTCCTAAATTGAGTTTATTTTTGTAGTCAGTGTGAGATAAAGGTCCAATTTAATTCTTCTTGTGTATATCCAGTTTTTCCAAAACCATTTATTGAAGAGATTGTCTTTTCCCTGTTGTGTGCTCTTGATGTTTTTGTTAAAAACCTGTTGGCTATAAATGCATAAATTTATTTCTAAGTTCTTTATTGTTCCCCACTTGTCTATGTGTCTGTTTTTTATATCAGTAATGTGATCTGTGTAACCTATTTTGTAATATTTTTCAATTTCACGTATTGTGATGCCAGTAGCTTTGATATTTTTCTTCAAGAGAGCTTTGACTCCTAGGTGTCTTCATGGCTCCATATGAATTTTAAGACTTTAAAAACATTTCTCTGAAGAACGTCATTGATATTTTGTTGGGGATTGCATTAACTTTGTAGGTGACTTCGGGTATAATGGACGTTTAAATAATATTAAGTATTCAAATCCATGAACATGGGAACTTTTTCTACTTTTTTCTTGTCTTCAGTATTTTCACCATACACATTTTCACCTCCTTGTTAAATTTATTCATACATATTGTATTTAACTTTAAAACTCTTTAATTGCATTCCTTTTCAGATAATTCAGTGTTCAAATAACAATGCCAGTGATTTTTATGTCTCTGTGTTTTATCCTGCAACTTGCTAATTTCATTTATTAGTTTTAATAGTAATCTATAATTCCTATACAGTAGTCTCTGTTATTTTTAGTTAAATTTTATGTGGTTTCAGAAAATATTACTATAATGTAGTGAAGAGTTAAGATATTTTCAGAAGGAAGAGCACATCTGAATAATTTTTATTGAAGAATATTGCTTTAATTGTTTTAGCATATGATTATTGTTGCTAATAACTTACCTGCATCGTTTATAAATTAAATTTGAATCATAGGCATGTATGTACAGGAAAAAGCGTGTCATATGTAGGGTTAAGTAACATCTGTAGTTTCAGGCACCCATTAGAGGTTTTGGAATGTACCCTTTACAGATAAGGGGGAGGGCTACTATGTATAAGATTATATCTAAAAAAAATTGTCCAAATATATGATGGATGCTACTCTTCCATAAAGAAAAATGAAATTCTGTCATTTACAACAATATGGAGAGAGGTGGAGATTATTACATCAAGTAAAATTTGCCAGGCACAGAAAGACAAGTACTGCATGATGTCACTCACACGTAGACCCTTAAATTGCTCTTACAGAACTGAAAGAGTAGACTGGTGTTTACCAGAGGCTGTGGAGAGAAGGAGGTGGAGAGGAATGAAGAAAGGCTGTTTGAAGGTTAATGAGTTACAGTTACACTGACTGTCAGGTGCACTGTAGTGCCATAGGGTGACAATAGAAAACAATAATGTGTTTTACATTTCCAAAAGCTAGAAGCAAGGATTTGAGTTTTTACTGTAAATAAATGCTAAATGTTTGAGGATAGAGATATATTTAATTTGATTTAAATATTTCAAAATGTATGAAAATAGTGTTTGAAAATGTACTGAAAACTCATTTTTATATAATATTTATTTTTAATGTATCAGTTTAAAAATTTATATAATCGTAAAAGAATGGATCATGTCAATGATCATGTCAGCAAACAGTGACAATTCAGTTCCTTCTCTTCTAATTTCATTGTCCTTTATTTATTTCTCTCCTATAATTACTTTAGCTGGGATCTCCAGTACTATATTGAATAAAAGTATAGTACTTCTGCAGCAGTGAAAATTGTTCTTTTGTTCCAGATTTTAGAAGAAAATCTTTTAAATTTTCCCCACTTAGTATGAAGCTAGTTCTGGTATTGTCATATACGGCCTGTATTGTGTGGAGACACATTCTTTCCGTACCTAATTTGTTCAGATATTTTTGTCATGAACCAACCTTTAATTTTCTCAAATGCTTTTTATGCTTCAATTGTAATGTTTATATGGTTTTGCCATTCATTTTGTAAATGTAATATATCACTTTACATTACTGATTTTTGTATGTTGAATTATTCTTAAATCCCTGGGGTTAATCCGATTTGATCATGGTTAGTGATCTTTTCAACGTCTTACTGAATTTGGTTTGCTTGTATCTTGTTGAAGACTTTTACATCTATGTTCATCAGGGATATTGGTCTGTTTTTTCTTTCTTTCTGTACTCTTTGAGTTTGGTATTAGGGTGATGTTGATGTTGTAAAATGAATTTGGAAGCATTATCTTCTGTTTGATTTTCAAAAATAATTTAAGAAGAGTTGGTATTAGTACTTAAATGTTTGGTAGAATTCAGTATTGAAGCCATTCAATCTTAAGCTTTTCTTTGATGGGCAACTTTTTATTGGTCTGTTAATATTTGCTATTTCTTCACAATTCAATCGTGGTAGGTGAAATGCATCAGGGAGTTTATCCATTTTCTCTAGGTCATCCAGTTTGCTGGCATATAATTGTCTATACAAGAGTCTTTTATGGTTTTTATATTTCTATTTTATCTGTTCCTTGCATTTTCTGCCTTGCATAACAGCACCACCATATTCCTAATTCCTAAAGCAGGTAACACTTCTTCCTCCTGCCACATCTAATCAGTTATTAAGCTAAGTGTATTTTATCTTCTAAATACTTCTTAATCCCGTCTCTTTGCCCCTACCCAGAGGTTTTGTATTTTCACTGTCAATCACCTATATTACTATTATAGTCTCCTAATCTGTCTTCATGGATTCAGTTTTACCACTTCCATCATCCTGAGGGCCAATCCCAACTTCAATACTGCCATTGCAGTGATTTTCTAAATATGAATTTGAGCAAATAATTTTCTTGCCTTACTAAAAAACCATAAAAATCTCCCTACTTGTTCTTGGAATAAATTCCAATCTCCTTACCATGACTTAAAATGCCTTTCATGATTTTCTCACTTCACATCTTCATTTCCTGCGAGGTTTCTGAATGTTCCTTTTTTTTTTTTTTTTTTTTTTTTTGCTTCCTCGGGTATTACAATATATTTCCATTTACTGAAACATAAATTTCCCCTTCTCTGTGCAGGAGATACTTCTGAATGCCAATGAATGAGCTCTGTAATATGACGCCTCTGAATGCTGACTGCCATGAATTAGATGTTGTTGATACTGGCCCTCTCCATTCTGGCTGTTCTATATGGAAATGTTGTTGCATTTCTGCAGTTTAAAATGGGTCAACTTGACATCTGCTTAAAAGCCATTGCTCTACTTTAACTTATTCTTATTCATGTCAGAGTAAATATAACAACAATTTATGCAATATGGCTCCAAAAATATTCACATAGCAAATTTATCTATCTATATTATATATATTTTGGTGAGCTAGAGACTGGTAAACAAGAACAAAATTTCTTCTTTATGGAACAAAATTTAAATTGTTTACTTTGAAGCCACAGATTTCTTGAGAGATAGATTTCTTTTTTTTTCTGAATTTGCAAGATTGATTTTTGCTGCTCTAAAATTTCTTAAGCATGTGGAAATCCAAAAGTACTAACTTGTTCTCCAGGTCCCTTTCATTATGCTTTCCAGCCGATATTTATCTAATTCACACAGTCTCATTTAAATTTTCTTACTCAGACTAAGATAATCTAGTATGAGAAGTTCTTAGTAAGGTGACTGCCAACCCTTTGGACAATAAAATAATCTCTTGACTCAAGGCATGGGTTGAGTATCCACTATTTATTTGCTCAAGAAATGATTTCTTTGTATTAAATAATAGCATACTGGAGCTCTGAGGGAAAAAAGTAAGTACAGTATTTTTCTTTCATCAAAATGCTTTTATTCTGGGGGCTGGGGATCTAGCTCAGCGGCACAGCGCCTGCCTGGCAAGCGCGAGGTCATGAGTTCAATTCCTGGTACCAGAAAAAAAAATGCTTTTATTCTGAGCAACAGACACTAATTACAGTTCTGGAAATTAGTTGTTTGTGACACGGGTACATCCTCTCATTTTGGTATGTTTAATTTGGATTGGATTTATACTTTTGTTTATGATAGGTTAAAACGCCACTTAACATGGTAGAGATAAAACTTATGGAAGATATTACACCAAAAATCTTGGAGGCTGGATATATAAATCTTTGTAATTAAAGAAGGACTGTGGTAAATATATGGGTGACAGATTTATAAATAGACTGGAGCTACACCACCATTTTCAAAATCTTTCCTTAAAGGTATTGCTAGGATCTTGGTAGATTCATGAATAGGAGAAGTCAATTCTAACACAGAATCTGCCAATATTATTATGATTGGGCTTATGAGAATGAACTGGAAGAAGTAATGATTATTATTTTTTTTTTTTTGGTTTTTCTCCGGTACCGGGAACCGAACTCACAACCTTGCGCTTGCCAGGCAGGCGCTTTTGCCGCCGAGCTAAATCCCCAGCCCCTGAAGTAATGATTATTAAGCATGACATTAAGAATAGATACGGTTTACGGAATAGCGTAAAAGTATTTTATGTTGACTCATTTCCTAAATGTTATAAACTATAATACACTTTTGAAAATGTGTTTCAACCTAGATGTGGCCTCCAGAGAGAAATATAAAATTATTTTAGTGTCATAATATCACAGAAAAGGGAAATTAGTAAGATGAAAGTAAAATGACAGCTATTTTACACCAGGCAGAAGGAAACAGCAAACTTATTAGAGGCTTATTATGAAACAGATATTCAGGCTCTGAAAACTGTTGTATATGACTTTGAAAAGAAACAAAACTAAAGCAGATCGTGATAAGATAAATTATGTGTTCATTATACTTACCTTAGTTCAAATTAAAAATCTCCATAATAATATTGTTCCACTAATAATGATCATTAATCTTTATTTAGATATGCTAAGCACTGTCCTAGTTGCTTTACATGCTTCTAGTCATTTAATGATAGAAAAAAAAACCTTGAGGAATATATTATTGATATTTCCATTTTGTAGATGAGGAAACTTAGGCACAGGGACTATAATGAAGTTGCTAGTAATTCATAGAGATGTTTTTTTTTTCCGGTACGGGGAATCAAACTCATGACCTTGTGCTTGCCAGGCAGGCTCTGTGCCACTGAGCTAAATCCCCAGCCCCATAGAGATGGTTTTTGGTAGGTATATTTATCTATATTTAACAAATATCATGTGAGGGAATACTGTGCATTTATATTCATTGGGTAGAATATTCCACTTCTATTCTTTCCATTAAAATGTTTTATTCTTCAATTTTCCAGAATTAGAACATACACATTACATTTCAGTTCTTCCTTCTCTAGTGAGGTATTTGTCCTTTCTCTTTGAGGTGGGCAAAATGAACGTACTCTACTCGTCTGACTTCATCATTTTCAGCACACTTACTCCACTGAAAAAGTAACCACAGAATACAGGACGGTCTGAGCTACTATACAAGAGGCAGAGGAAAGCATTGAAATCAATATTCCTCAATTTTGGTCAGGGAGAGCAATAAGAAGCAGGCCCTTGTCCTTTTTGAATAGTTTTATCTCTAATCTTTGGATCAGAGAACTGGACTCAGTTCTATCTTTCCTAATTCTATATTGTTAATACTCATTTTATCCAGATTTTTAGAGGTAGGCATTTTGTCTTGTCAAAAGTTACAGAGCTAAACAATTTCATCTGTACAGTTCAAACACCACCTGTATACCCCAAGGAGCCAGAAACTCCTACTCCCCAACTCATTTGCTGCAACAGGCCGTGTGACACCAGGTACAATATTCCTGTAAGTTCTGTTGCCTCTTACACAAAGTGCTGACTGTGGAGAAACTTGATCAAAGCATCAGATTGCCAGAGAAGCTCTGTTTTTGCCCTTCACAACCATTGATAAACTACCTTAACCTCGCCTTTTCTTGATGCCTTGCATATATGCGATCATCTGTCTTTCTGACTAGTACTTCATATGGCTTATTTGTAAATTCAAGCAAATGTGCTTCTGACTGACACTGATACATCACTGATGTCAAAATATCAGAGAGGATGAAGCATAGGAACTATTTTTTGATTCAGATGGAAAATATTATAGATTTATGGGGAAAGAATGACAATAGCCATTCCATGATATCTTCATATAATCAGTACCTCTCCGTGCTTCTCTTTACCAAATTTTATGACCTTAAAACTTATTCAATGGAATTATTTTCTTACTGATCCAAAAGGTACAGTGGGTAGACATGGGCGTGGGAATGGTTATCTGAACAGCTCAGCTCTGGCTTTTCACATACTGGATTTCCATTGCTTTCCAATGACCATTTACAGAGCCATAATGCACAGACTATCTATTGATGTCCCATTGATATCGATGAGATTTCCCCTAGTGGATTGAGGGTAGCACAGCATATGGCTATTAGTATCTAAAGGTTATGTATAATGGTTAATAGAGGAAAATGAAATAGCAGAAAGGAATCTGCACAGGAAACAGAAGCAGTAAATAGTTTCAGTGAAAGATTTTACTTATGTTATGCAGCGACTGCAAAGGGGATTGAAAAAAAGATGACTCTTACAGACTCAACAGAAGTCTAGAGTGAAATGGTTTTATATTCGAAATATAATACTTTTTATTTCCAACACAGAAAGCCATTTTAAAATCATCTTATATATTACAGTTCTTATGTGGTGTCATTGATTTGAATGTGTATTTATGAGTTCCCACTCTACTATCCTGCAATGGTCAGCAGCAATGGCACTGATGGGACAAATAGAGGATGAGATTTTCACTGATTTATCCAAAGCCACATAATTTCCAGATCACGACAGAACCCAGAAGAAAGCTACAGTGTTTGCTGTAAACATTTCCTCATTTTGAACTCATTCAACCTGCTGTGCCAACATTTGGTTTGCTATTTTTGCATCTCAGAACTCACAGTGAAAAATTTCAAAAGATATCTCTCAACACTCAACCTATTCTAGTTGTGTCCACCATTTAATGGATAACCTAGTGTATCTAACTACATTTGCAATTTAGTAAAAAGTCACCGGTGGATTTATTTAGTAGAGTGCTCAAGGATGTGTGCTGTGGAGTCAGCTGGCTCTCTCCTAAAGGTCAAGATACTCACTTCTTAGTGATAGGACCTTTTATATTTGCTGTTCTATGATCTCCTTACAATACTGATACTTATCTACAGGAACCTAACAATCCCAATTAGTGTAAACACTATATGCCATAACATGAGCTAAAAGAAACAATATCAAAAAGTACAAAAGGGGATAGGAGAACTTATGGGGAGGAAGGGTGGAAAAGGAGAAGGGGGATTTTAAAAAGCTGTAATATGTACATGTCATCACTCCCCAAGATGAAACTGCATGAACTGCAAACATGTGCTAATACATTTTTTAAAAAGATTGTGAGCATTAAATGAATTAATACAAAAACAAATTATTTAGCACTATTCGCTTTTCTTAGAAAACTGTCACTAACAGGGCTGATGTGTGCCAGGGCCTGCTCATAAAATTAAAACAACTTGGAATAATATTAGTATTTCTGAAATCTAGTGGATTTTAATAAGAATAACAGTAATAGTAGTAATAATAATATTATTATTTGACATCTATTGGCTAATATATTTTAGGTCATATTCCAAGTGCTTCGGTTATGTAAGCAGTGCTAAGCCTACGGTATATGTGCCACAGCGGGCATGCAGAGCCCTCTCTGTTGGCATGCAAGCCAAGTTGTCCCAGCAGTGGAGCATCAGATATCAGTATCTGCTCTAAACTAAAACCTCAATATTCAGGTTTAATTGCAGTGTGGGCACTTTGAGATAAATAAGTGGGTTAGGTGGCTGTTAGGGCACTCTGTCTCTAAAAAGTTTGTTATCACTTACATTACCTCATTTAATTCTCATGACAACCCTATGCGATATGTACTATTTATGTCCATTGTACAGATGAGAAAATGGAGACCAGAGAAGTTTAAGGAATATACTTAAAATAAACAGTCGAAGTTTGAAGGTCTATGCTCACAAGCATTGTATTACATTGCCTTACTGGCATGCTAAATTGATAGGTCATTGCCTACGTATTCATAAAGACAAACCATGAAAATGACTGAACATATTTTTACTTGTTAAATAAAGGTATAATTAAATAAATATGCAATCTACTTAACTCTCAGAATACACCATGAAATGTTTGATACAGGAATAGCCATCATAATAAATAGAAACATAGCTCTGAACATGGTACAGACTCATAAAGTATTTGCTATTACCTGTATTTGTTTATTCCAGGGTTTAAGTGTTCCATCTAAAACTTTACTTGTCTGCATAGTAACAGTTAATATGAAATAATCTGTAAGACTAAAAATGGCCTCATGGTTGAATAAAAGCATTCTACGGAATCTAAACTGGTCCCTGTTGTACAGACCTATAATCCTAGCACTCTTGGATTCTGAGGCAGGAGGATCATAAGCTTGAGCCCAGCCGAGGCAACCTAGCGAAACACTGTCTCATATACAAAAACCTTTAAAAAGACCTGGGGATGTAGGTCAATGTAAAACCCCTAGGTTTAGTTCTTGTTAGAGAAAAAAAAATACACTATGAGATTTAGTGTATTTAACCTTCTCTAATTATTCCGCATCTTGAATGACTTCATATTAAAATCATGTTTGAGTTGCAGTACTTTTGTATCCTTTTCCTCTATGTCTTTAGAAGTACTTTTCATTAAGGGTAACAAAGTAAACACACATTTTAGACTATCATGAAATGCTTGCAATAAAAGACACATTTTTGATGTTATAGAGTAATATGCATAGTTAAAAGAAATGTATTCAGATATATCCAGATGGCTTGATGGATACATAAAAGAGAATCATTAACATCATCAGAGGTTAGGAACCTGACCTATGCTGTTGATGCTGTCAGTGGCTTTGCGTATATGTATATTCTGCTCAATTGGGAAGCCGGGTTAAACCTGAAAAGAAGTTACTAGTGACATATCTGGAAAGATTTTTTCTAACACCTTATTCTATTCACGGTAGGAATAGAGTACCACCAAGTACATGTTTCTTAAGTTAATTTCCATTTTAGACTGAAAACCTCTCCAGCAACGAAATTAATATTCAGTCAAAATAAAATGCCACCTGGAAAAATCAATACAATTTGCTATTAAATGAGGGTGACTTTAATCAGGGTGACTCAAGAACCAAAACAATATTTCTTTTATAAGTAGGAAAAATATCTTGCAGTTGTTTTCTTCTTTGCCTTCCCAACCACAATATATGCACATTTCAACTATCTAGTGAAAATTAAGGTACACTTTTTTGATTCCAGTGTACAATTCTGAATACCTAGAAAGAAATTATGCACTGAATTTTCTGCTGGCTTCCAAATAACTACTGCTTTAATGAAATTGCTACCTGAGAATTTAGTAGCAGCATTATTGTTTAAATATAATTTAAGAACCCGTTGTAGATTAGCACTTATGACTTCTAATGAGAAAACCATAACTACCTTTTAATTGAAAGGGAAATGGTTAACTACAGTAATTGCAATCAATAAGTCTGTGTTAGTAGTGTAAATATTTCTTTAAAAGAACATTCCTTATGCTGCAGCAGTATTTAAGGGTAGGAAGTGAAAGAAAACCTAATTAGAAATCCATTTGTTATTTATAACATGAAGGTTTGCTTCAAATTTGTACACACAATAGCTGAGCAAGAAACCCTTACCCCACCACAATAAAAGAAGACTTTGATTGAAGGAAATGAAGGCATGGAAAAACAGTCTTACCAATCACGTAAGCTAGCAACAGAGCCAAAGTCACTGTTATGGCAGTGGCGCTCAGGGCTGTGCACTTCCAGTTGCAGCACCTGTAAGGTTTGTTAAAGGTGAAAGCAGGTCGGGAAAAGGTGCTCCGAGGAAGTGGCCTGGGAGGTGGCGAGTACACCGTGTTGGAAGTCAGAGGGTAGTTCTGGCTGGCTGCACTGAAGATCGCAGAGGAACCAGATCCGTGCTTGAAGAGGAAGTGCCTGTGGGGGAAAGAACCACAAATTTTGGACTATAACTACCACATCCAGTTGCTGCAAAAGTAGACAAAAAAACTAAGCTGATTTCAAATAGTCATGGCTTGAGGAGCTCAGGAGTTAGGAGGGGCTTGGTAAATGTTCACACACTGAACAGGTAACTAAACTGTCTTTTGTGGTCTCTCTCTGTTCTTTCCTTATTTAGACCTTTAGGCAGAAGTAAGGGTGTTGTTTCCTGACTTGCTGGCTAGTGAGTGTTAATATTCCACATTTGATATTATTCACTACATACCTCACTTTGATTAAGTATGATCGCCAAGAGCTGATTCAAAAACAGATGCATTGTCAACGTTTTTGTAAGATACCAGTGTTTGAAATTTTCCTACCAAATCTTAAAAACTAGTTTTCATGAGTATATTTTCACCAAACGTTTTGTAAACCTTATCAAACATATAGCCAAGTTGAAAGAATTTTATAAAGAACACCCATGTACTCGCCTTAGACTCTATAGTTAACATGTGACTATATTTATCATGTTTGATATTTTTACGGATTTTCAATATAAAATTTATACATGGTCAAGTGTACAACTTTAAGGGTACATTTGGTGAGATTTAAAACATGCAGTCCTCCTTGTAAACTAAATCCCTATCAACATGTAGAACAGTCACACTATACCAGGGAGTTCTTTCTGCTTTTCTATGTAAATCCCTATCTCCATTGCCAGACACACCCAGTGTTCTGAAGTTTTTCTACATCTGTTTTTGTCTGTTGTAGAAATTCACACAAATGCCGTCATGTTGTTGTCATGTTTGAATTACTATGGGATGATTATTGACTGCTTCATGACTATAGTAATATGTGCCTTTCTGTATACTTTTATGCATAAACTTTATACTTACTGAGTGCTAGGTGTTGTATTGATTGCTCATTACCTCATTCAGCTAATTTAGTCTTCACTTAAATGAAGCAATTATGTTAGTACCTTTATTGTACATGTAAGGAATTCAGGACGAAGGGGGTTAAATAATTGGCTCAGATTCACCTGGCAATTGAATGTCAGATCTAGGATCAGAACCCAAGTCATACAGGTTCCAAAGTTCTTGATCTTAACTACTCTACAATTTCATCTGGGGAAGTAAAATTCATTGCTAAACAAAGTACATTCTGGTGCTACATGTGAATGTACAACACAGAAAAGATTTTACTAAGTTAAAAACCAACATTACCTTGTACATATATGTTCAGATGCATAAATCATTAAGATAATTTTAAGACTGATTTCTAGCTTAGATATTTAAAGAACAAAAGCATATATAATCAAAGAAAACAGCTAAAACCCTGAATTCGAGATAATAAAAAAGATCCACAATGGAAAATTTTGATCTAGTACATGAGGTTAAAGATTTTTAAAGTCTGTGTTACAGAGAGGAGTTGAGATTTAGGAGTCTTTCTGGAAGGCAATTTATCACTACGCATCAAAAGACTTTAAGTACAAATATTTGTGTACACAGTAATTATGCTTGTAGGAGTTTGTCCTCAGGAAATGATGTCCATGACAATGTATATATGAAGCCATTCATTGCAATATTATTTATAATAGCCAAAGCAGCTCACCCAAATGCCTAATACTATAGTCGGTATTTCACTGTTAATTATTTATAAATACAGAGTACTGTACAATCATTACAAACTGTGTTGTAAAAGAATATCAGTCACGAGAAAATGTTTTTTAAAATGTTATCAAGTGAAAGAGCATGCCTTAAAAGACTAAGGGCAATAGGACATAATTTTTCAAAGAAAAAGTAGACATATTTGTGGAAAAATAATAATGTGGGTTATGATTTGAAGGGATGGGTATTTCCAGGACTTTCTGTCATGTGCTTGTATTGTCTTCGTAGCTAAGATCAACACTATGGATGGGAGGTAAGTAGATAATTTACTAGATAGAGCTACCACAGGAATAGTTGGCTGGGTTCGAGTGAGCATGACTTATTTAGCACTGAAAAAGAGCAGGTACAAATTTAGGCAGTTTACATGCACTATTTTGATCCCCATATCTATGAGGCTGATACTAATATCCTACTCTTATAGGTGATCAAACTGAGAGAGAAAGAAGGTCAGTTGGAATGGAGAGGTGGTACTTATTTTATAACTACCATAGCACTGGTAACAGCATTTGAATGCTTTAACCACCCATCATTCTATACATTTCAAAATATGTAATGTCTCTTAATTTTTACAGCAGTCTTATTATAGTTAATATCTGCATTTTAAAGATAGAAAAACCAAAGCACAAAGAAGTGAAGTAGCTCTTCCATGGTTGCACAGCTAGTAAGCAATGATGCTGAATTTCAAAATCAGGAAGACTGGGGCCAGAGCCAGTGCTCTCAGCTAATACACTCTACTAGGATTATCCAGTCACTGAATACATTAAAATTTGGACACAGGTCTGTTTCGGCATGGAAGAATGCAGCATAATTCAGCACGTGATGATTTTGGATGGAGTCACGCTATTACTCTGTTCCCTTTGGAACTAATAACAAAAGTGATGGCTACCAAATCAGACTTGAAAGGGGCCATCTCTGAAATAACGTAGAAATCCAATTCTTTTGTTTTGCAGTTATATGTACGGAAATTCAGAGGATGAAAGTAACTTATCTAAAGATAACACAGCTAGTTAATGGCAAAAGATTGTTATCTGGGACTTCTAAAATACTATATTCTACTGCCCTATGCAACCTGCCCAGCGCAGTCTTCATCATACAAAGAAGGTACTCTTTAGTCAGCAAGAACTTACATAGTTGCTGCTGCTTCTAAGGGCACCTAATTTATGCCCAAAATGAAGAAATATTATATAAATAGCGATAAGAACACATAATTTTATTGAATGGGTGGCTTGGAGCATTTTACCCTTTCATTTGATTGTGCTAGCTTTTTAGAGCTTTGAAATAATCTCCTCCATGCCATAAAGAGGCAGATTTCTTTTTAACATCTGGTTTGCTCTCTGTGTGTGTTTTCCCTTTTGGCCATCAAATTTCTAGCAAGATACATAGCATTTTATAGGCATCATAGTGGAGGAGCTTCCCTAATTTCATATACCTGTCATTCTGTTACTTTGGAGCTGACAAAATATCACTTACATATAACTAATCCCATATATCAATACTCTGATCTGTTCCTATGAAATAAGGAGTAAACTCAGCTGTATGGAGATCTTTTACTCAATGTTTGGAGATAAAAATCTTCAATTCTTTGCATAATTATGGTGGAGAACAGTTGAATTTTTGAGAACCATGCAAATGGCCCAATACGCTGGATATTGATTTGTCTTTGTATATAATTAAGAAGCAGAAAAAAGAGAAAGATAGACAAAAACTTGTTGGCTATTAGGTGGTGATTACAAGCAATACTCAATATCCCTAAGTACTGTAATTTCATCTGATGTATACCAAAGAGCTCCAAACGCAGTTTCATAAGTAAAGTATTATAACATAATGAATAAATTCAACATCACATAAGAGGAACATTTAAACTAATTTATGTTTGAATGGTGTCCAAATCACAGACTTCAGTGAGGGTAGATAATAAAATGAGTTCACATACTACGGTTCTTGTTTTCTTTTTAACAAAGTCAGATTAAGATTCCACACTGAAACTGATCTATACTTTGATGTGCATCATGAAAAACAGCAGTACGAAGGCTGTGTATTGTCACAAGCTTTGAAGTCCATTGTTGGAAAGTAAAACCGGTACTTAATATGTTTTCATAGTCCTTGAAAAAAGCAGAATAAAGACAAATGTGCAGTGCTAGACTTCAGCTCTACGCTCATAAAGTCAGATCATCTGTTTAAGCACATTGCTTTTCCCTGGGGACCTGAGGGTGTAGCAAAATGTTGCTATCAATTTCATGCAATTGGTTCTTTTTTCTAAAAAGCAAATGATAAAAATGCAGTTCAAGAGTGTATGTGTAAGTAGTGCTCTTCTTTTCATCTGTTTTAATATCCAAATTCAAATGCAAAAAAGGTAAGATATTGGCAAAAGGAAATGAGCATACAAGGAAATTGAAAAAATATTCTGAAGACTGATGTGATCCAGAGGTGGTAAATGGGAAAATAACAAATGCTTCTATAAGGATTTTAAAATCACCTATAAAAAGGGGGGAAATATACTCTCTCTTTGTAAATCTGGCAGACTGCATAATTCTGAGGATATCTGTTAACATTAAACAATGTGATTTAATGTGGCACTTAAAATTATACAGGAAATAGACAGAAATCTACAGCTTTTTAACAACAGATGTGTAAATAAGCAATAATGTTTTTCTTTTATATCTTGTAAACATTCTTATGAGACACATATCTAAAATGTATTCCTGGTGCTATAAGCACTTGGCTCATTTTATATGCAGAAGAAGGAATTCAACTTGCTTCCAGTAGTCGCTGAAGTTGATTAAAAAATACAATAGGTCTAAACCACATTTGGGGAACATAGTGAAATTTAGGTATTGACTTATTTTTTTAAAATTATTAAATTAATTTCATTATATTACAAACATGTACTATAAAAGATACCATATTAAACATTTTTAAATTTACATTTCAGTAAGGAAAGTTCATTTACATTGTTGTGCAACAAATATTCAGAACTTTTCTTATTGCAAATCTGCAACATTATACCCATTAAATAACTCATCGTTTTCACCTCCCTGAGCAGCTCCTATTGATCTCTCTGATTTTATGATTATGACTACATTCTCATATAAATGGAGTCATACAATATTTGCCTTTATTGTGACTGGTTGATTTCATTCAATCCAATGTGTTAAAGGTTCATCCATATTGGAACATGTGACAATCACATTTTTTTGGCCACAACATTCCACCGTATGCATATGTAATATTTTATTTATTTATTAATCAGCTGATAGATGCTTGTGCCACTTTACCCACTTTGCTATTAATAATGATGCTTCTGTGACCATAAGAGCATAAATAATTTTTCAAGGTCTACTTTTAATTCTTTTAGATAAATACCCCGAATTGGGATTGCTGAATTGTATGATAGTTCTATTTTCTCCATATCTTCTTGAGTACTTATTATTTTCTATTTTGTTGTTGCTACTTTTTGAGTAATTATCCTAAAGGACATTAGGTGACATCTCATCCTTGTTTTGATTTGCATTTTTCTGATAACTAGTGATGCTGAACATTTTTTCATGTGCTTGATGATTATTTGTAGAATGTCTTTGGAGAAATGTTTCTTCCCAACTATTTTCTCTAATGTCTCCCCAAAATACATGAAAGTAGAAGAAAGTGCCATTCAAGGTCAGCCTCATTTTCTTTTCTGAGAAGAATACTTGGGGTTGTTTTCTGGAAAGGTGTGGTTACTGGTTCAGTATCAACCTCATCCTCTCTAGTTTTCTCTTAATAATCCCTTTCCAAAACTCCTAAAATAGTATTTATCTAAATTCTTCAGTCTAATGTTATGATCAGGTTAGAAGACTTCCTGGGGTAACAGTTTGTCTTCCTCTACTAGCAGGTATATAAATAAGAATTTCATTTTGTTTTTCATAGGACTCACTCTTCCCAATTACACACCCCTCTAGCACAAGTATTAACATAAAGTCTGTACAATATCATTCATAATTTTAAGAGTCTTTAAAAGAGTTTTAGAGTATCTATAGAATCCTTAATTTTCTGAGGCCTAAATCTTAGTCCCACAATATACTCTCAAGGGGAAATATGGTCTATATTGGTACTGTATGGTTACTTTACAAACGAGGCAGTTGGCAGAAACAATATCTACTCTTCCTAACTTCCTCTAGACTGTGTATTCCTCAAGGGTAAGAAATAAGTCTTAATTTCTAGGTATGTTGTCTATTTTGAGAAACATACACAAGTAGTATACATTGATTTGTGTAATGCTGTTGACTTTTCTAAGAGGCTTTTGATTACTGTACAGAATGAATATTCCTTGGGGATCTTGAAATAATAAGTAAAAAAAATATACTTACTCCATTGGCTTATTGGATGTAAAATAACCGAACAATTTCATGTCCACTTCACATCATCTCATAAAACAAATGGGCAAATAAAAAAATTAGTTGATTCATATTTCAGCTATTTTGTGACATATTTTAGTAATGAAATAATTACTGCTAACAGAAATAATAATTTAAAAATAATCACTGTAAATGACAACTTTTCCTACAATAATGACCATTTTCTGAACAGGTAATTATGTGTGAAGCACCCTGATAAAGTATTTTATAAATTTTTCCTCACTGAATCCTCATAATAACCATGTAAGGAAAATACTATTTGCACTTTATAAGTAATATAGGCAAAGATTAGAGGTTAAGACTATATAAATTCCCTAGATTGTACATATCATAAGAGAGAGTGTTGAAATAAAATCACTGAGCAATAAATTAGGGAAACAGCACCCTTCACATAGCATCTGAAAAATGAAATACTTAGAAATAAATCTAACAAAGGAAGTAAAAGATCTGTATATTGAAAATTGCAGTACACTTAAAAAGGAGATTGAAGAGGAGATCAGAAAAAGGAAAGATAGCTGTTGCTCACGGATAGGAAGAACTAACATTGTAAAAATGGTCACACTCACAAAACTCTTATATGATTTAATGCAATACCAATCACAATACCATTAACATACCTCACAGATCTAGAGAAAATACTCTTAAAATTCACGTAGAAAAAAAAGAGACCTAGACTAGCCAAGGCAATCCTGGGCAATAAAGGCAAGGCAGAAAGCATCACAATCCCTGACTTGAAATCATACTACAGAGCTACTGTGATAAAATCAGCTTGGTGCTGGCTAAAAGCTGACCTGAGGATCAGGGGAACACATTAGAAAATATAGATGCAACTACAAACACACTCAGCCACCTCATTTTTGACAAAGGGGCCAAACATGTTCACTGGATGAAAGATAGCCTCTTTAATAAATCGTGCTGGAAAAACTGGCTCTCTACATGCTGAAGACTAAAACTAGACCCATGTCTATCACCTGCACTAAAGTCCAAATGGATTAAAGATCTAAATATTAAAACAGAAACACTAAATCTACTGGAAAAGAAAGTAGGTAGAAATCTTGAAGACATAGGTGTAGGCAGAGACTTTATGAACAAAACCCCAACTACATGGAAAATACTTCAAAGAATCAACAACTCAAGCATAATGAAAGATAAACTTGAGAGTTATATAGGTGAATGGGTGCAACTTGAGACAATCCTCATTTCTTTTATGGTATCAGGAATTGAACTCAGGACCTTGCACTTGCCAGGCAGACACTTCTGCCTCTGAGCTATATCTCAGGTCCATAGAAACCATACTCATAATTGAAATCAATCAGATTCACACGTGTAAATATAGTATTGTCTCCCTGGTGTGAGAAACTGAAAGAGTAAATAAGGTCTAGAATGTACAACACATATTGTGAAATGGGAAGTAATTGTTTAAAAGGAAAAAGAACTAGTATGGGGAAAGAGGAAAGAAGGAAGGGAAAAGGAAGAAAAATGCAAGGTGGCTATACTATTACGGTACCTTAGTTCATTAAAAAGAAAGTTTCATGCAGAGATAGATTGGAGAATTTTTTATGCCCTTATCTTGTACTCTGAGTACTTTGAAGATGATGATATGCAATGTATTAACTATTGTTATTCTCCTATTATTTTGTTATGAAATTGTGTTTTACCGTTTTAAAATAAAATTTTAAAAAAGATATAGAGTTGAGAATTATGTCCAGTTTTGTTGGTTACTAGAACCTTACAGTAGGAATGTCGTATTTACCACTGCAACCCTAGCATGCTAAGTGATGCCGAGGAAAAAATAGGTGCTCAATAAATATTTTAAAATCTATGTGTGATAATAAAACCCATGTGCTTTATCACGGTGCACAAATTAGCTCATAATGTCACTCATAATATTGATCCTTAAGGTAATATAATCTGAATTCACACAGTCATCTGTTGTTTCTCTTTTCAAAGATGAATATATATGTATATATATATATATATATATATATATATATTCCACAGAAATATTTCTTTCAACTCTTAAATTATAGAAATGACAAAATTATGTAAGAAATGTAGTACACGGATCTATTAGGAAATTGAGGTGGTTTTCATAAGTCCTTGTTTAGAATGTAAGAGACATCAGAAAAATTTTCAAGAGCTTATATACTGAACTTTTCCTACAGAAATTAAATATTTTGGTTATAGGATATTTCAAGTAAAAAAGAAGTAGGAGTGCTGGTATAGATCTGTAAGTGCTAGAAAATGAAAACACTGCACATTATATAACATTTGACCAACTTGCTTAAGTAGACGTTAAATTAAAAGAAATAATTATGCACAGCTTCATATTAATGTCCTTTTCAGTCAACCTTTCGTTCCCTTTCTTCAAGTTTTATCTATGCTCTATAGACCTAACTTTAATTTAAAAATCATGTAGAAACCCTGTACCAGCTGAAAAGTAAATATCAAATTAATATTTTCTATTAATGCAAATGTTCCTGTATTAAAAGGCTCAGGCCAATATAAAAATTATTTACTTAGATAAGTAAACTTACAATATTTCATTCACTTCATATTTAATAGTATTTAGGTGTTGAGATATGTCAAAGGTATAATCCTTTAAAACTGGAAAGAATTTGCCACCTTTGATGAATGAGTATTTCAATCTTCTTTTCCTTTTATACATTTTTCCCATGAAGCAATAATAAAAAGTCAGCCCACAGTTTGTAGTAGCTAATTCTCCAAGAGGAACTACCTAAAATGGGAACAAGTGTGTGACCCCCCCCAAAAAATTTGTGAACACATCTTTAATACTAAAGCAGAGCCTAAATATTGTGGGACTTTAAAAAAATTTCACTTTATAATGAAATTCAATTATATTTTGGTTTGCAATACCTGAAAGCTGGTTTCCAATTTAACTCATCAGAGCAACCTGATGATTTTTTTGCATCACCTTCCCCATTATGTGGGTTAAGTTATTTTATGGTAGTGGGCAGAGTATTATATTGATTACAGTTATATTCATTCTCATTTTATACAGACATGTATTTTCTTCATTTCTTTTATGAGCAAGTTGACATGAAACACTTTTCTGTATCATTTGTTTTTATTGAATTGTAATCTACATTCGCAAGGACTTCTTATTTTAAAGAAATAACGTTTCAAATTAATTTCAAAGGAGTATAAAAAAGACAGAGCCTAAGAATATCTCATTAAATTCTTCATGTTGAAAATCTAGATTATCATGGTAATGCACCTTTTAAAAGACGTGGATAAGCATTTGTCTTACATCAGCTTTTGTGTCTTTGAAAGTCTTCCTTCAAGCAATTTTTTTTTTGTTTTTGTTTTTGTTTTTTTCTTTTGGTACCAGAAATCAAACTCAGGACCTTGTGCTTGCCAGGCAGGGGCGATTCCACTGAGCTATCTTCCTGGCCTTTTTTTTTTTTTAATAAAACCAATTTTAAAGATAAAAATGCTTTATAACGCCATACAATAAGAAGATTGTCACTCAAATCAGTCCTTTAACTTATATCCAGCATAAAACATTTCTTAAAAGCACAAGCTAGCCAAAGGTATGGCTATCCTCTTATACATCATCTTCAAAATCAAAGAGTCTACCTGCATGTATGGTTATCTTTTGTCCTGGGCACATTCATAGACTACATTTTCCAATGAGTATTTCTCTTAGGGTGGTCATGAGACTGAGTTCTGGCTAAGAATGTGCAAGGTGTGAGTTCTGGCTAAGAACATGCAAAGTGTGAGCAAATGTTTGATACTTCAAAGACTGGTCCCTAAAATATTTCCACCCATGATCCTCAGTCTCCTTCCTCACCTGCAGTCTACAAGACAGCAGAAACAATACAAGGAAACCAGTACATTCATGCTATGGAATTTTATTCAATCATAAAAATACTAAGACTTTGCACCCACATAAACATAATAGATATATTAATTATTGTTTCTAAACTCTGGACACTTGACAAGGAGTCTCTACATATGATCCTCTCCCCCACTTCCAGCTGCCAAGTTAGTTGAACTAGAATAGGATATTTAATCTCATAGACATTCTTCCTCAGAAATCCAGAAAGAGAAACACAGTCAGGTAGGGAAGCCAAGACCCAAGGTCATGTTGAGCCAGAGGTGGAGAAACACCACAGGAAGGAAACAGAGAAAAGAATACCATCCAGAGTGAAGTTGAGACTAAAGCACATGTGCAGGGAGCAACAGAGATGAAGCAATCATACGGCTCAGAAAGTAACAGAATGATAGAGCTCTGTGTTTAATTAGGTCTGACTATATTTATTGTCTTTTTCTTTTACTGTGGAAAAAAACCTATTATCTTTTATAAAAAGCTGCCTTTTATTTGACTTAATTTGAAAGGTTTTCTTCTCTCAGTTACCAGAAAATTTGCAAGGCAATAGGAATTTCCCATGTTGAGGATAAAATAAAATAACTTGCACACACATACACACACACGCACACGCACACGCACACGCACTGTAATCACAAGTATGTGCTTTTTTCTCCCACCCCAAAGCTAAAATAAATACAATTTCAAATCTTTGACCCCCAGATATCTGATTTAGAAGGAAACACATGAAGCTCTTAATAGTACCTGTATTTGGGTAATGGAATTTTTAGTTATTTTTCGCTGTAATTATCTGTGTTCTTTCTACTTTGAAATGAAGGTGTGCTAATTTTATAAACCCCCTCATGACCAGTCTTGTATGGTGCTGCCAGCCTCAGCAGTGCTATTATTTTCAGTGGCCTCCATATTTCCCACCATCCTATGTCATGTGAATGTCCCCAAGTTTATATTCTTTTTCAGATTTCTGTATCTAGTTAGCTTTTTAGCACAGAACAGTGTTAGAAGAGGTAAGAAATCCCCAGAGTAGAGGTCTAAACTAAGGTAAAAGACAAACAATAAAGAGGAAACATGGGAAGAATGATGAGTATAAGAGAAGAGAAAAGCAAGGGCTAAGGAAGGAAATATTATATATGTCAAAGATACATAGGTAAATAGATTAGATAGGTAGTTAGAAAGATAGACAGACAGACAGATAGATAGATAGATAGATAGATAGATAGATAGATATACAGACACAGAGAAATGTATTTTTAAGTGTAGAAGATGGATTGTTAGGTCCTTCAGGGCTCACCCTGGCCTCTTGTGAGACAGGGTATCTGTACTTTACCTATATAGGTGATAATAATTATCTACATTTGTCCATCTTTTTGCATTGCCAACAGACAATCCAATTAAGTATAATACAAACTGGGTATATTCTCAATGTGTGAAGAGTATATTTCTCTTGCTTAAAACTCTCACAAAAATGCAGGATATGACAAGTTAATTGGAGATAAAATTACCAAAAGACTTGTCATTGTATTAAAAGGAACATAACGATGGATGTTGAGCTAAATGGATGTAGTTCAGTGGTTTTCAATATGAATTGCACTATAGACTGGAGAATTATCTAAATCTACCAACAAAGGAAAATTTCAGAGGAACAGGATGGGAGTTTGACGAGGTAAAAATGAAGCTGTAAGGGTCTAGGGAGGGGTTGAGTAAAAAGTGAGCATGTAGCAATAGATCCTGCCTCACTAATACCAAGAGGAGGTTGGAAACGTGATAGAAAATAATATTGCTCAACTAGGAATGAAAACACATGAAAAGACTCCTCTCTGTCTCTCTTTCTGTCTTTCTTTTTCCATCTCTCTCTTTCTCTCTCTTTTTCTTTGTTTCTTTCTGCCCTCACCCTTTCTTTCTCGTCTTGCTATGTTGTCCAGGCTAGATTCAAATTTTAAGTCCTACCTCCTCAGGGAGGTGGGATTACAGGAGTACACCACTACTTCCAGCCACAGTGTTTCTGGTTGTGGATGAAATGGCTCATGGGGGAGTATTTGACAATGTGTGGAGACACTTTGGATTGTCACAAACTAAGGGAGGACTCTGATGGCATCTGGTGGGTAAAAGCCACTGTTTCTGGTAAACATCCTACAAAGCATGGAACAATCTGCTTCCTCAAAGCACACACAATGATACTTTCTTTAGCCTTATTACTGAGATGTCAGTAATAAGGTTGATAAACCTTGGTTTAAAACTGCTCATTTGATTGAAACATGCAGTTTTTAATGTTCAACATCTCTATGGGAGGGAATTCATCACTCTAAAGTTTTCTAGAAAAAGAAGTTCTTGCCAGGCACTCATGATCTTCCTCTCCAAGTTCACAGTTCCTCCTTGTGACTATTTTCACTAATGACTTACTGGTCTACTATCCAATTAAATGCCCCAACCTTTAAGGCCAGAGAGTACATACCACTCACTCATAATTGCTTCAAACATTTATTCTTGCTGGCCAAACAAGATCATCTTTGTAAGATATGAAGAAAACATTTTCTACTTCATTTTTTTAAATTGCTTTTTAAATTGTATTCCACATAAAACTGTCACAAGGTATAAATCCAAAGCCTGAGCTGCTGATTAAAACATGCAGAATATATAATAATCACAGCAATTGAAACATTAATTCCCCTCAGGCTCAGCCACCTAAGAAATAGTCAAATTCAGCTTTGTGCTATGCTTTAAAGCCCAGTATCTGCAATCCCACTTGAGCGCAAGAGAATTTGTGGAAATCAGTCTTTCCTTCTCTTGAAATATTTCCTCCCTGCTTCCCCATTGTGCAGATTCAAGAGTACAAAGAAGAAAAACATTGGTTTACTTAATTAAGCAAGGTAAGGTCAACTTCAGGAATATACTGATTTTGTGCTTGCTTTTGGCCTCCAAATTTGCACATTCATTGGGCAAATATATTAAACCTGAATTTACTTCTCTACATATCATTGTTAATACTCAGGAAAATGTAGTTGTGCTTTCATAGGGTACAGCATAAAAATGACTGGTTGGAACTTTAGCCCAACCTAGACTTTTATCGTTAAGTGGAAAACATAAAATAAAGCTATACTCATTTCATAATTAGACTGAGAATAACAGTATGAGTGAAGACACTAAAATTCTTCCACAGTTTCAGAATACGAACCAAAGAGGGATAGATTGTATATAATGTATTTATATCTTAAATCTTGTGGAATGAAGTGTTTGATTTTCAAATACCTTTTTTTAATAAAAAAGTTTTATTGAACATCTATTGTGTACCAGGCAAAATGGCTTTGTAGGCTAGATGGCAGTAGCCTAAGTTTATCTCAAGAATGTTTACATGCTATGATCCCCACTCTCTGACATATAGGGGAGTATACCATCTTCTTGATTTCCTCTTGGCTACTGGAAATTCTGAGAGTAACACTTGCTCAATTTAAATTTATTTCTATTTTTGCGGAACCTCACCTAGAATTACTAAAGTTGCAATGAATTAGAATCCCACTAGCTGTAAAGCACGACTGATCAGGATTCTTTCCATAGAGGAGCAAGTAAGTGGAATGCAAGCCACAGCGTAACAGTGAATGTGGAACCAGGAAGGACATCCTGTTCTCTCTGACTCTTGAGTAAATGAGGTGGAGAGGAAGAAAGAGATGTTCTTAGGGTTGTGTTGCTACTTTGTGGCAGAAATGGCCTTGGACTCGAGTCTTCTAACTCTCAATCCAGTGCTATTTCAGCTCCTCACAGAAATGCATTCAAAGTTTGCAAAAGCTGTTCTGGGACCACTAGACGTTTTCTTTATTCTAAATTATCTTCTGTATCTAGAGCACTGCAGAATATAAACTCATGTATGAAATGACAACTCTGACATACTGTAAAATCTTCAATTATAAAAGATGTCATTATGATCTTTTGGATTAAAATGGAAAGTGAATTCATATTTATGAACGGTTTTCAACAAAGAAGTTCTGTTTTGAAAAGTTCTATTTAACTTTATGATAATCACCAAATTCAATTAACTTGAACTTCTCATTTCTCTGGACCTTTAGGCTCATCGGTATTTTAATATAAATATAATAAAAACTAGAGTATTTCTCAAGGCAGAGAAATTTAACTGAACCATAAATATTCACCAAGAGACAAAAGAAAGTGGCTTGGGGCTCTTTGCAGATCAGAGACAAATTGCCATAGTGCAAGTACAATGGATTGGTTTTATGGATGCTGGTTTTATCTCCAACATGTACTCCAAGTGCAACAGGATGTATCAATAAAATTTTCCAAGAATCAGTTAGCTTATTTTTAAATTGGGCATAATTTCTATTACTCTCCACTTTCCATGGTTGTTTTGAGTTTGAAGTGAGATAACTAGTGAAACTACTTTGGACAATTAAAAAATATGCTCACATACCTATATATGCACACATGTATATATGTGTGCACACATATATATGCATATATATATATCATTTTATCTAAAGTCTGAATCTTTGATTTGGACAAAAAACTAGCTACCAAAAAAAGCAATCATCCATGTTGTCATAAAGTTATCTATGTTAATAATGGTGTTCTCAATGGTAAATGACAAAATTTGAAAGATTACTGTCATAGATAAAAGACAAATATTTCAGTTCAAATTTGATAGGAATAGAAGACTGTGCATATTTCATGGTAAAACAAATTCACTTTGCTTTGTTATGTTTGACATTTTGGAGTTGAATTAGAAATAGGCCTAAGTTAGAATCTATTTTGTTAGTGCAAGCCCTGAGCATACAGACTTCAGTATTAAGTATTTTCATTAGTAGCAAGGCGGCTGCCTAGTGTTCTGTGTATGTCAGATGGTGATGACATTTCCTTACCTTTAGAAATATGACTTATACTTTATCTGAAAGCTGAATAAAGGGCAGGAGAGCATAACACCACTTTCTTCCATTAGAATAATGAAGAGAAACATTTTGCACGTAGAGGATTTATTAATTTCCAAAATTGCCATGATAACCAATTTATGCCCTTGTTGGGAACTGGCAGTGGGAATCCTGTACTGCTTTGTTGGGTTATGCTAGTTCATGCAGCATTATGTGACCATCCCTGCCCCTTTCTGTGCTCTTTGCCATGAAGGAAACTTGCTCTCTAACTTGATCTGTCAATTTCTTCCTGTCAATAACATTACCATCCTGATGAATAGTGCATAACCCCTCAAGGAATGTAGTTATTTTTTACTCCCCCTTCCTATTCATTTGACAGATTTACCTCGATTTAGCTTCTTCTCAACGTACTGTCCCATTTCAAAAAGGTAATCTCTTTTTTTTTCCCACTTGCTTACCTTATAACCAATTCTCAAACCCAATGAACTATGGCTTCAATCTCACCACTTTACTGAAAGTGACCATTTAAAAGTTGGTAATTGGGGCCAGGAATATAGCTCAGTGGAATCGCGCCTGCCTGATAAGCACGAGGTCCCAAGTTTGATTCTCGGTACCAAAAAAAAAAAAAAACAATAAAAGAATAAAAAAACTGAAAGTTAGTAATTGACAGTCTGTGGTCTCTTCTAATCCACATTTTATTTGACCCTCTCTGGCATTTGAAAATTCTGATCACCACTTCCCTGAAATGCTCTCTTCCCCTGTTTGTACCCTTGCATAATTATTCCTCAGGCACCTATCCTGGGTTTTCTCTTCCCTGGACTCCTAAAAAAGAACTGTTCCCCTGATTTGGTTTATGGCCTTCTCTTAATATTGCATTAAATTATTTAAGTTATTTAAGTTATTTACGATTTCCTCTATCATTAATAGGACAATTATTAGGTCTACCAGTGTAACTTTTAATTGCCCACGCCTATTACAAGCTCTAGAATCCTATATACCTAACTTTGAACAGGTATGCTATCTAACTGATGACCTTGTGGCATATTGTTTTACTTTTCTAATTCTTGTTTTTAAAAACTTTAATTTGGAATAAATGTAATAATTGCTTGCCAAAATGTTCGGGGCACATAGTAAGCTTTCACTAAATGGTAGGAAAAGACTCTTTTCTCTTCTCTGTTTTTTCTTTCCCTGGACCTATATACATATTTTCAACTATTTGTTAGATATAAAGGGTATTTTAAACTGGATATCTCACACATATGTTCCAATTTTCCAAAATAAAACTCATTGTCTGTTTCTACCAAGTTCTATTCCTGATTCCAAATAGCTACCTCATTCATAGTTTCCTGGTCAGTTATTCTGTCTACTTGTTCACACACCCTGCAAAATTCTTGTTGAATGGTATGAGCCAAGTGCTGAGGAATGAAATTAACTTCTCTATGGAAGTTGCAATGGAGAATAAAGAAGAGTAACAAAACATTTTGAGAGTGCAAATATCCTCATAGACATAGGTATATACTGTAGACCAGGAGACCACAGATAAGGTGCTTCTCTATGAAAGTTGTGGCGGACACTTTGCTATGGTCTGAATGTCTGAGTACCTCTAACATATGTTGCAATCTAATCCTAGAGGTGGTGGTGTCAAGATATTGGGCTTTGTGGAAGTGATTCGATCATGAGGTCTCCACTTCTGTTTGTGTGATTAGTGTCCTTACAGTAGAGACTTCAGAGAACCTGTTGTCCCTTCCTGCCACATGAGAACAAAACAAGAAAGTGTCTTCCGTGTGGAATAGACACCAGAATATTGAATGGGCCAGTGTCTTGATTTTAGACTTCTTAGCCTCAAGTACTGTAAGCAATATATTTTTGTTTTCAAAAATTACTCCAAGAAATTTCATTAAAGACACTTGAGCTAACTAAGACAAAGGTGAAGGGAGGTAAAGAAGAACTAGCCATACCCCAAGTTTTACAATATTATTAGCCTTAAACAAGATTAACATTTTAGAGGAATGGTTATTTCCTCTACTGGAATGCAAGTATATTAAAGGAAGTGTTGTTTTGTTTTTGATATGTGTGTGTGTGTGTGCGTTTGTGTGTTTGTCATAGCCCCAGCAACTAGAACAGTGCCAGCACCATGGTAGGCACATAATAAATATTTGTTGAAATTTATTAAAACTGATCCAGATTAGAGTTGTTGTAATAGTTTTTCTAATGAATTGTTTTCCATTAAAAGTACTTGCATTATACACTTTCTTATACCCTCAAACAGACAAAAATTAACAAAATGTAGAAGCAGATGTTACTGTTTGTTTGCTTATCTGTTTGCTAAAGCAGGCAATTCTTTTTGAGATTTCCTGTTTTGTGAACGGAATACTCAAGTGCACACTCCCACATTTCCTGTACAGACATTTTAAAGACCTCAAGACTTAACCAAATCTTATCTTTTGCTTTTAAAGCTAAAAAAATTTTTATGTTGTGGAATTAATAAAGAACCAGCTAGGTTCTCTTGAAGGGAAATGTTTACTGGAATTTCTTCGATACTTACTTGTGTGTATGTGTGCGCGCCCACACACACACACACACACACACACACACACAAACGCACACACGGGCATACACGTACCAGCAGAAAAAAGGAACAATACTTGAGAGAAAATTAATTTTCTATTCCTTCGAACATATTTCATACTTTTAGTAAAATATGATAGACATGTGTCTTTTAACTTGACATGGTAATGAAAATACTATGACTGACTGGATAAGTAACTCTGTGAATGCAGTCATTAAAACCTTGCTTTTTTTCTCTTGTTTAAAACTATATATTTCTGTTTTAAATGTACAATCTGGGGTAGGGTAGTGTACAAGTATACAGCAAGGGTTGGCAGAGAGGTATATACAAAGATTCTTCAAAATTTAATTTTTGATTGCTATGCTCACCAGCCAAATCTTAAAAATTCTCTAAAACAACTGTTTACATTCACAGTCGGATTACTAAATAAATCTTTTCAATATTAAAATCAGATTTCATCTCACCTATAGTGAACTTTTTTCCGTGTTAAGTCAAACAAATTATCTTTGTTCATTGGTTTATTGTGAAATGCATCTGATAATATTAAAAAAAGTTTAAAAGTATTATCACCAGCAAAGTGACTATATCACAATGATTTTCAAAGTATTATTCTTTTCTGCCTAAACACATTACTGTTATTGATATATTTTTGCTCTCAATATGCAAAATAATTTTTAAGACTGGAGAATTCTCTTATATCATACTAATTTAACTTAGTCTACATTCATAATTTGGTACAGACTGAAGGGCTTTGTTGATTCCTGTTCATATGTAGCAAGCAGGATTTATAGGTCATAGATTAGTTCTAAGAAGTCTTTTCCTGTCTTAAAAAGAATCTTTAAGTCGGTGGTTGAAGATAGATTTTGTTAACTCCAGTGCTGTTAAAGGATTAAAACATGAGATATCCTTGAATCTGAGCCCTGCATATGTACATTCTGAGCTTTTTTTCTCTAGTCATTACTGAAGGAAAAAAAAATACGCCTGTAAATCTATTTTTCCCTCACAAATGTCCTAAGGAAAGAAACTGTTTACAAATGTTAGGTAGATTTTCAGTGCTACTATATAATAAAGTAATATAACTACTGCTTTAAAACTCACATTTATGGGTTAATATGTAAAAGGTAATATTCTATAAGTATGTAAATCACTACCATCACCATTAATGAATATTTCTTAAAAATGATTCTTATTTCTCCAAGACAGACACTAACTCTAAAAGTCAGTAACAAGCATCAATCATACAGATTTGGTTTCTATTTTCAATTCATGGCAATATTTCCTACACCAATGGCCTTTGCTCTTTCATAAAAATAACTCTGTGGACTCCACTTAATAGTCACATTGATATAAAGCCTGCAAGGGCAGTTAGCCTAATATCAAGTTATAGCCATCTGTCAGAATATGCTAAAAATCAATGAAGACATTGCTTGCTACCCAGTCTCCTGGCCAGGCATGACTCTGCCACATGATTCTGATTTTTCTTTGAGAGCTGAAGTGGTCATGGTAATCTGAAACATAAGTTCTCTCTAATATTGAAAGTCACAGCAAACTCTTTTAGTAGGATTCCTTTTGCTGGATTGATCATGGATCATGTGTATTATTATCATTCTGAGAAAATAATAAATCAAGTAAAATTAATTAGTGTCTTAAACTAATTCTTGGCCAAAAATTCTAATGGGTGATGTAGTTTGAAGTAAATTTTGAGATTGAAATTTGAACTGAGGGACAGCAAAGAGAATAATTAAGGGAAGACAAAAATGCCTCTAATTCTACTGAGCAGTGAATCTTCATTAAGCAATTGTGTAGGTAAGGGAGCTTCTCTGGTGCTCTGCAGGTAGGAAGTTAGGTTTGACTTCCTCATATTACTCTTGAGCTAAGCCAAAAGGCTGAGAAGCCAGGAGCTTAACTTCTGAGAGAATAAATGTCATCCCACTAGCCAGTTGCTAACGGTGGTCAGTCCACTTGCACTCAAATCGCTTGGAGAGAGTGGAAAAACAGAATATAGAAAACAAAGCAGTTAATTAGGACTGTGAGATGCTAGAAAAGAACAAAACCAGTCCTCTGGATTTAGAGATGAATGAAAGGAATGTGGGGAAGAAAAGGGATGGCAGGTGAGTAAAACAAAAGTGCAAATAATATGCCAGGCTTAAAATCCTCCTTGCAACAATGTTATGAAGTGGGAGCTTATGAACTCATTTTTACAATCAGAAAACTGAGGTTTAGGAAAAATTTTTGATTAGCCTAAACCAGTGCTGGTGATCCTATGGCAAGCATATTGTTCTTTTTTTAAAGACAGAAGATGTTAATGTATGAGCTATTTTTTCTAATCCCAAACTTAAGTCTTCCAGTTTAATTGCAATGTTGGCACTTATGCGATAAATAAGTGGGTTTTGGTTTGCAGTCGGACACTCGTCTGTGAAAGGTTCACGGTCACTGGCATATGCTCAGACCTCTCATAAGAAACAGAATTGAATGAATTGGTTTGTATACCAAACTTTTAGCTACTTGTAATAGCTTTTATCAAGAAGCACTGTGCTACCAAAGCTGTAAGATGGGTTTAGGATAGAGGCTCTTTGACAGGGAGGAAAAGAAGCTTTCTGCTGGAGAATTAAAGCATAAATAGAATCTCAAATTCTACTATGTCTAAGGATGAGTTGTTGGATGAAGAAGGAGAATATAGCAGTTTAACAAGAGGGATTTCAGCATAAAATCTCAATTTCTGGCTCACAGCTTAAGGATGATGGATTTTTGGCTACAGAATGATTATTTCTGATTAGTTCTAAAAGGAACATACTTCTGTACAGACTAGCCCACCTGGTCAAGAGGGTACAAATGGCAATGGAGGAGAAGGGAGAGGAGTACTAGGGAGGAGAGTATCTAACATTGTTCAAATGGATAATGGTGACTGTGCATGACTCTGAGTGTGATATGTCTTCGACGAACACCCTTTCTAACATTTTTCATCTCATACCACCTCATGGTTTTAAAACAAACCGATATTAGATCATTCCCTCAGGGGAATTTCTCCCTCTACCTACCTAAGGACTTCCTTGGACATCACTATTCCCACCTTGGTTAGGTCCATCACCTCTAAGCATTTCTACATTGGTATTAGTTAAGTATAGAAAAGCAGCTTTTAATGGCATTGTTATTTACTTCACTTTGTTACTACAGAAAGGTGGTAATGCGTACTGGTCAAATGTGGAGAACCTGAACTTACTTGAACCTGGATTCAAAACCTGATCTGGATCAGGTATTCCTACCTGTAGGATTTTACAAACTTTCTTAACTTTTCTCTACCTCAGTTTTCTAATGGCTCTCAATTGTGGATGGCAACAATAATTGTCCCTACCACATAAGTACTAGTGCAAGGATTAAATCAGTTGATTCATAAGGACTTAGAGCAGTGCTTCATATGCTAAAATGGTATACAATAAGCTATTATTATTGTTACTAGTACTAGATGATAAGTGTTTAGAGTTCAGTTTTATTTTTTCTTCATAGTAGTTACACCGTATCAGAAAATAATCAGTAAATGTTTGTTGAATATCTCATTCTGGAGGACATATTCAATCATTCACAAAAAAGGAGATATATGTGAATACCTGTACTGGGTGTTTTCAAGGCAGATTAAGCTAATGTGCTCTCTGAACAGTAGAGACTCTGATTTTCTCTCCTTGCCAGTAGGAGGTCTGTGCCAGGTCCTTATACTGAATTGAAAGCTGTGTTTATTTCACATTTCCTGTGTGCCTGACTTTGAGCAGATTATACATATATTTCCATTCTTGAAATAACTTTAGAAGGCAGGTTTTGTCATTTTCTGCATTTAATGGATGAGGAAATTGAGGCCATTAAAGTTAGGTAATATATATATATATCTAGGTTCATAGTAATATAGATAGTTTTGTCTAGGGATGTTTGAGCACATAGGCTTTTACAGCTCATTCAGCCTCTCTAGCTTTGGAAATGTGCTTATCTCTCCAGGGTGCAAAACATACCTCATCTCCCTGCCCCAAAGATAATCCAAATATTGGGAATACTGAAAGAAGACTTGGAGTAAAAAGTGAAGTGGTTGATTTTTGAGGAAACAAAGGCTCAGGGTAGGGCACAACCCTGAATGTACTGGATAGTCAGGGCATTGTTTCTCTGAGTGACAGGAGACAGGTGACAGTCCAAAAGTGTTCTGGAGACTGATCACAGGAAAGTCTCAGAAAGCTTCATGGGTACATATCCTCAAAATACATGGGAGGAGGACTGGTTATAAATATTGGAATATGGTGATGGAAGAATTTATTTTGCTTAAAAGCATGCCAAGAAAGGAAGTGGGATGATGCTGTATTTGTTTACTTAGGAGAAAATGTGAACATAAGGGTAGAAATACTTTTAATTAGATAAAGACAGAAATAGAAAGGGACAAAAAGTAGAATCATTTCTTGTGTTATTATCACTGCTATCATTATTATTACCATTTTTCAAGTGCTAACTATATTCATGGGTGCTCTTAATACACTGCAAGTATTAACTCATTTACTACCCAAATCAGCTTTAGGAAGCAAGTCTGAGGATCATCCTCTCTTTACAGATGAGAAAAACAGAGTATGGTAATGCCGACTTACACGCTCAAGGCTACACAGCTGACAGGTGGTGGGTCAGGGAGTCCATAATAAGTGATTGGCCAGAAGCAAGATCTGGATGCTTATTGCCAACACGGACCACAAAAGTGCCATAGCAATAAAGTGTAGTGACATGAGATTTCAACCCCCTAGAAATTTGTTAGTTATATTTACCTAAAGGCTAGTATATGGCAAATTCCTTGTTATGACTATACCTCACAGAACGTAGAGAAGATGATAAAGAGATTTGCTTCTTGAAGGAGTGAGTTAGTGGTAGGAACCTTTAGAGAAATTAACTATTTAATTTTAGAGTCGATA